>NC_085047.1:115870355-116115745 GCF_963662255.1 Cinclus cinclus
CATGGATGGTGCCAGGAAGGAGGAAATCCATGGAATGGGGTGAAACTGGAGATGGGAACATCATCTTGTGGCCTTCGTCTTCCTCATCCAAATTTGAGACAGAGCTCGTGTGGCCAGCCTTAACCCTGGTTAGGATTTCTTGGAGAGAATGGATTAACCCCAAAAAAAGTCTGGAATTTCTTATGGACTCACAGGGAAGTCCTAAAGCAGTGAACAGCAATGAAGGATTGCTTTCCACCTGAACCTAAACTCTAATTAAAATCAGGAGTGCAAAGTCACTTTGGAGTTGAAAAGCTTCACATTTGTCAGCTACACCCTGCTTAATATTCACATTAATGCACAGAAGATTTCTGTGCGTGGATCTGTGAGAGGGGAGCCCGTGAAATGTAAAAACAAAGCTTTGGGACTTCAGGAAACAGCAACGGTTTTTAAGAGGTTTGAGAAAATTCCACAAAACATGTTTTTCTAAATAGCTGGGATTTTTTGGCATAAAAAGATGGAGGCACAAGGAAAGTCTCATTAATACCCACTTGGCTGGACAGTCCATTTTGGGATGGATGGACCCTTCAGGCTCCAAGATTCCCTCTTCCAAGATTCCTCCTGTATCCAGGGTTGGATTGACTCCTCTCTTTTGTTGGGTCTCTGGAGTTTCAGCTCTGCTTCCTTTTGCTCTTTGCTCAACTTTTCAAAGCTCAGCTCCTTCTGGGATTCCTTTATTCAATCTTTTATTCCAAATATTTATTTTATTTTATTTTATTTTATTTTATTTTATTTTATTTTATTTTATTATTTTAGTGTGTGATGGGAGCTTACGCAGCCACTCCTTTCCCATGGACACCAATTCCCAGCCAGATCAAAAAAACCCCCAACATTTGCCATTTTCTATCCTTCTCTCAGGCTGGATTCCAGCAGTGCTTCTTCCTGTTTTTATCCCTGCATATTTCAGGTTCCAGATTTTATCATCTGTCCAAAGCTGGTTTGGTTTATGAAATTTCTGTGAACTAGTAAAGATGGTTTTAAAGCTTTCCATTATTTGCAGATTTTTTGTCCAATAATTTCTTCTTAGCTTGTAATTGCTCAAAAGCAATCTTGCAATAATTGAAATTGGCCTTGATTATCCTTATGAAGCCTTTCCAACTCAAGATATTCCACGATTTTATCGGGTTGTCTTTGTTAAGACCTTGTGTGCTTTCTTCTCCTTTCAGAGCCTATTCCCACTCTTCATTGAAAACGAGATTGGAATAATGTTTGTCTTGCACAGGGATTGGAAATTTGCTCCAAAAATAGTCCTGTGCTCTACTGTGTTTGAGAAACATTTCCCTGCCTCAGGAGATCCCTGCTGGAATATTTATCACCAGTGAATCCGAAGTCTGTGTGAGCAGAACTGGAGCATGGACTTCATACTCCTGAAGGCTCCTTTTGCCAAAATTTGTCCTGTTTTTCTTGTGTCTTGTCACAGGACTGGGGTGATCAAGTGACTGCCCAGTCATGATGAATAATCCTGATTTTTAGGTCATCCCAAGCAGATGGACAGACAGGGATTGAAGTTGAGGAAATCTCCTAAACTCGTGGTTTGCTCTGTCCCTGTTGCAAAATAAAACAAATTTCCTCAACAGGACTTAGGGAATGTTGGAGCTGCTCATGGATCTTCTCATTCCCTACAGAGGAGGAAGAACTTCTGCCACTCCTGTGTGGAAATTCAGCTTAGATCCAAAATTTGGATGGGAAACAGAGGATGAGAAAATCAATGGGAGTTTTGGGATGCTCTATGCTTTTTGCCACTCAGGTCTGGTGAGGAGAGAGAAATCAGCTCCTCAGCCACTTATTTTTCCATGTGCTCATTAAATGTATCAGGAACAAAAATCCTTCAGGATAGAAATAAATTGGATGTCTGCAAATTCTTTTTTTTTTTTTTTTGGTGAAAGATTGCAACTGATATAGAACCTGCAAAAGTAAGGACCCTGAGCTGGAAACACTTCCAAAGTGTGATTTTGTAATCCTGAGCAGAAACAGGAAAGATTTTAATTTTCCTGGAAATTAATATCGGAGTGAAGCTTTTTCTCATCTGCAGAACTACAAGCTTTGCAGAGGTGTAGGATGAATCATGAGGTTGAGATCAAGATTTTCTTGCACCCCGGAGATTAACTTGGTGGAAAATAATCTTGGCTACCTGTGGATTTATCCTGTGTTATGGGAATAAGAGGAAAATCAGGGAATTTGTGTCACTTGTCTATAGGGCAAGAGGCTGTTCCCAAGCTGGAGGTGTCAGATTTGGCTCCACAGCTCCCAGGTGCCAGTTTTGGGAGGTTCTGCTGGGAAAGTGAAAGGTTTCCTTGGGCTTACTCCAGTCCAGGGGGTATTTAGTGGATTTGGACAGGAAACATCCAACTAGAAAAGATGAATGGAGCAAAATCGGATGTTTTAATTGCTGCTGAATTCACATCGTGTTTTAAAAGAGCCACCAGATGACAGTGCTGGTGGATTTTCTTCTTATCCTACTGTTGTATTATTTTATATGTGTATTTTGGTATGAATTGAATTATTTTAGATACATAAATTATTCCTTATTCTCAGTATTATTATCTGTTCGTAGCCAAACTCCAGTTACAGAAGAAATATGGCATCAATTTTACAGGAGGTGGCCCTTGGATCCTTAATGTGATTTAGAAACAGGGTCAGTTCATGGTTTCATAAAGAACCCCACAATGGCTTGGGAGACGTTAAATCCCACCCAGTGCCAGCCCTGCCATGGCAGGGACACCTCCCAGTGTCCCAGGCTGCTCCAGCCCCAGTGTCCAACCTGGAACTGAACATTCCAGGGATCCAGGGGCAGCCACAGCAAATCTGGGAATTCCATCCCAGCCCCTCGTTACCATCCCAGGGAACAATTCCTGCCCGATATCCCATCCATCCCTGCCCTCCTTCAGTTTAAAAACCATTCCCCCTTGTCCTGTCCCTCTCTGTCCTACAAAAATTCCCTCTCCCTCCATTTTCTAAGCCCCATTTAGGGCTCTGGAAGGTCACGTTGTCAGCTGTGAAAGGGAAGGACTGATTCTCCAAATCTGAGGCTCAATTTTGTTTTATCCCCTTTTGACACAGCCATGGTCCCATCGGGATAGGAAATAGATTTATTAGTAGGAACCTGCTGTAGTGAGGGGTCAGGATTTGGGCAGGGTGGGATTTAAAGCTCTTGCGGGGGTCTGGATCCCTCAGTAACCCCCATGAGGATGCCAGTGAGGGAAGGAGCCCTGTCCTCTCAAGGTGCTGCTCTTCCTCTCTGATTCCCAAAAGAGAAGAATTTTAAGGAGTTCTGAACTCTGCCTTAAAAATGTAGAGTTTAAAGGGAGACTGGGCAGAGCCTCAAGGAATCCCAGCCCAGCTCTTTGTCACTGGGGAAGCTGAAATCATTCCTGGGGAGGATTTGCATCCTGGTCAAAATGCCTGTTACCCCATGGAGGCAAAGAAATGTGCCCAATTTGATTCTTGCATGGAATTACTTCTGGAAATACTGTCCAGGAATAATGACACTTTCCCACTCGTGCTTTGGTGCCACTCAGTATTCCATGGATTTGACTGAATCCTCACAGCCTCCTGCTTTTACCTCCCCTCCAGAGAAGGTGAAACTGGAGAAGAGGAACATCCGAAACCAGAGACTCTGAACTTCCTCCAATTTCAAGGGAAAGGATGTCCCACAGTGACTCAATCTGTGTTTTGAGCACTCCAGCATCATTTCTGGCAACCAGTCTGTGGTAATACTTGGGATGAGACAAAATGCTCCATTTGGAAGAGAAGGAGATAATGAAACCACATCCTCAGGCTTGGACTCTAGGCACGTAGATTTGGGCAGATGATCTCATTTCCTCTGTGCAGCACTGGAGGTCATTGCCTTGTCAGCAAGCCCTCCTTCCTCTCTGGAAGGCACTGCTGCTCCCGAATTTGTCTGTCCTAAAAGAGACCTGGAATTCCTCTCTGGCATTCCCCCAGGAATAGCCAGAAACGTGCAAGAAGAAACATGAAGAGAACATTTTCAATGGTTAAAATCTTTGAAATGTGGCAGGACGAGGGGGAATGGCTTCAGATTGAGAGTAGCTCTGGATGGGATTTTGGGAATTAGGAATTGTTCCCTGGGAGGATGGGCAGGGGCTGGGATGGAATTCCCAGATTTGCTGTGGCTGCCCCTGGATCCCTGGAATGTTCAGTTCCAGGTTGGACATTGGGATTTGGAGCAGTTTGGGATAGTGGAAGGTGTCCCATTCCAGGATTCCATTAATTTAAGCATGAGGGTTCTCATTTTGTCCTTGGCTTTTCAGGCTGGTTCTGAGGTAGAAGTCACTTATTTACACAGCTCTTATCACTACTCTTCTATGGATAGGGAAAGGAAAAAGAGAAGAAATGACATGTTTGAATCCCATGGGAAGTCTGGGGACACTCTGGGTGTCCACACACATCAAATCCCATTTTCCAGAGTAGCAGTTCAAAGCTCCAACCTCAAAAAAAAAAAACAAAAACAAAAACACCAAAAAAACCCCCACCTCATCTGTCAAGTCCTTTTTATAGATGCAAACCATGGCTGACATATACAAAAAAAAATTCTGTGCAGAATCTCACATTTCCACTGATAAAGGAATCACAGAATCCCAGTTTTCCCTGAGGCTGGCAAAGCCCTCCCAGCCCACGGAGTCCCAGCTGTGCCCCATGGCCACCTTGTCACCCTGAGTGCCACGTCCAGGTGACACCTGCAGGGATGGGCACTGCAAACCTCCCTGGGCAGTTTTTCCAATGTCTTTCACCCTTTCCAGGGGGAAATTCCTCCTGAAATTCCTAATAACACTTCTCAGCCAGAAGTCAGTCTCCTTCCCTCGCTTAGAAACACCAATTTTATGACAAAATTTGTGTTTTTATGTAGTTTGTTGATGACGAGGAGCATTGAATCTAAGGATGATCTCACGGATGGTGCTCTCCTTCCATGCAACAAACGTGTCCCAGTGCTCACCTGGCTGCTGCCAAAAACTTCAGCTGACCCATGATGTCAGGAAGGGACCAGGGTCTTTTTTTTGGGGGGGGATATGTGATGGGGGAGCAGCAATGAGCGTCCCCATGAGCTCGTCAGGAAGTGACATCAGGGCTGGACAACAGCCCCTGAATCCCATAAATTATTGAGTGGTTGAGATTGTTGTGGGGAGGGGCTGCACAGGGAAGAAGATCTTTTAGGGAGGCAAATAAAGGAAGGCAGAACAGCTGATTAGTTACTATTATCAGTGGCTAATGGGTGTCGTGTTGATAGGATGGTAACCAGATAGCACCCAGAGAGGGTTTTAGTGCTAAGTACCCCGTGCCTGTGTGAGCCCTCATTACTGCTCTTGGATCCCCTCCTGGATGAATTTTTTATGACCTCACTGTTTTTCTCACTCCTTGCTTTGCTCCTCTTTCCACCCTGCCCAGGTCCTGAGCAGAAGTGGGAATGTGTGATTAGGAAAGAAAACTCCAGCTTTTTGTCTTGGAGCACAAATCCCCATTGAGAAGGTGGAGAGAGGAAAAACATTCCCAAAACTCAGCTTCAATCGTTCATTTAATTGCAATGAAATGAGTTTCATTGAGTCTGTTCCGTGACATGGGATACAGAACAATTAGGGGATAAGGTGGCTGCAAAGATGTTCCCAAAATCTTCTCCAGTGAGGTGGAGGATGTAAGGAGGATGAAATCTCAGTTTCCAGTTGTGGGCACACTTTATAGGGGATGGAGTGGGAATGTGTGATTAGGAATAAAAAACTCCAGCTTTTTGTCTCGGAGCACAAATCCCCATTGAGAAGGTGGGGAGAGGAAAAACATTCCCAAAACTCAGCTTCAATCGTTCGTTTAATTGCAATTAAAGGAGATTTTTCATGTCTGTATTTTGGTGTTGGATATAGAACAATTAGGGGATAAGGTGGCTGCAAAGGTTTTCCCAAAATCTTCTCCAGTGAGGTGGAGGATGTGAGGAACAATCTCACTTTTCTGTGCTTTTTGGTGTCTCCTGGAGAGGAGATTGAGGAAACCCTTGGGCTGGTTTGGGTTGTGCTCCTGCCCCACCACAGGGAAGTCATGAAAATGGACACAAAGAGGCTTCTCCCTGGCATTTTCCAACACTCCTGAATATTCCTGAAGGAATATCTGTCCTCATAAAAATATGAATACTCGTTGCACACATAAATATCTCAGTATTACACTGTCTACCAAGGAGGAAGCTTTTCTTTAGATCCAATCCACATTTCCCACAGATCCACCCTCAATCCCATTGTTTCCTCCATAATGCACAGCTCAGGATGAAGTTCCTAAGGGCTGCTCCCCAGGATTTCCTCTTTGAGGGATTCACATCTTCATTTTCTCTTCCTCTGGAAAAAAAATCTGAATCATGCTTGGGGAAGCAACAGGATAAATGACAAGAAAAAAAAAATGAAATATCAGATAAAAGTGAGTTCCTTGTCACAGCTTTTTTACATAATCATGTTTTTATACCAGAAAATACCAAAAACTCAACATTAGGAATTACTTGAGCCCCATTTCCTTTTTCTTTGTCGCCGTATTAAAAATCACAAGGACGTTTTCAGATTTGCCAACTTTTTAATCATGGAAGGACTTGGAAATTCCAAGAGTTCTGCAATTCTTCAATGAACTGCTTGTGAAAGTAACATTACACCTTTCCCTGTCTCTCCCCACTCTTTTCCCAGTCAGCTTCAGCTCAATCCTCCCCAGGAGTGCCTGCTGAGGAGGGGTTTTAGCACAGAAGTTTTTTCCTTGCCTTTTCCCATTTCAAGGAACAGCTCAGTAGTGTCCTGAGCTGACCAGCATCACTCTGAGAGCCACATTCTTGTCAGAGGCCAGGCTCAGCTGGAGGATTGTCCTGGAATTTGCAGCTTTTAAAATTCAGAATTGGTCCCCGATGTCAGAGCTGGAAGTGAAATTCTAGGAAATCAGGCCCTGCTGAATATTCCAAAGTTACAGAACACCATGGAAAAACCAAATCTTTGCTGAGAGCTGCTAAAAGCAGAGATGCCAAACGCAGGGAGGAATCAGCCCTGCAGAAAATACCTTCAAGATGCTCCAAGATTTTCTTCATCAGCGACAGAACTTTAGGAAATTGTTTTCTCTCTCCTCATCCAGAAGATGTGGATCTGCCTGGAGTGATTTTTGACTCTCACCTCAGGGTTTCCCCCCCCCTCTGGCTGACCCCTGGATACCCTCAGGACTGGAATGGGCATTGTCCCAGTGCTCCCAGTGCTCCCAGACAAACCAGCTGGGCAGGACTGGGTGGAGCCCAATAAACCAGTGAAGATTCCTCCTCCAAAGACACGGAGTGACTCCAAGGATCCTCCTTCCCTCATCCTCCCCCTTCTCCCTGCCAAGGAGCATCTTCCCCACGGCTTTAATCTGCAAGATCCATCTTACTTTAACCCTATTGAAAAGGACTGATGTTTTGGGGTTGTGCTGGGCTATATTAAAATCCATATTTCAAACAATAAATGCTTTCCATTTATCCAGCCTAGTCTCTTTTCTATGGAGCCAAACTTTCAGGCAGTTAGCTCAACCTTTCAGGGATATGAAGCACCTTTTTCATCCTGTGCCAACGCTGTAATGCCTCCAATAATTTATGTTTAATTTTTAATACAGTTATCTATCATGAGTAATTATGTGGGCTGCTCACAATATTCCATTTTCTGTTATGTGTGGTTTTTTTTCTTTTCTGAAGATTGTGCACTGGAAGTAAAAAAGAAAAAAAAAGAAAAAAAAAGGCTCAGTGCTGCAGCTTTTCTGCTGAATTTCCTCTGAAAAAGAAATATTGAGGCAGCTTGAAGGTTCTGTGTGTCAGAGCCTGAGAGGTGCTTGAGATCTGCTGATATTTGAGTGGGAAATGGTGGTGATTTATACCCAGAAAAAAGCTCTGAGCAGAGCTCTTCACATCCACGGGGATTTTTTTGGTGGGGATTTTGTGCAGGGCCCAGATTTGGGGGGACAAAATTTAATGAAGGCTGTTTCACATTGCACTGGGAGCAGCTGGATTTGTTAATCTTTATTTGGCAATAAATGTTGCTATAATTCCCAGCTCTATCTGAAGCACCGGAAGCTGAAATCCTTGGGGCCAAATAAAAATTTCTGTCCAAACCCAGGCTTGGAGATGTCTGTGTTCTTTCTCTCAGGCTCAGGAGCTCTCCGGATGAGCTCTTCTGGGAGGGGAAAAAAAAAAAATTATGGTTCTTTCCCTTTTTTCTTGGCCAGACCACAGCTTGTCCTGACGTGCTCCTGCTCTGGGAATTGGGGTTGGGATGTGGATGGGGATACAAGCAGGGATTGACACCAAGGGGTCACTGGGTGCTGCTCAGGGCCAATTGCACCCTCTGGGATGGTGGAAAAGCCTTGAAATGAGAGCAATCTTCATAAATGGGGTGGGTGATGCATTGAATTCCCACCAAAAACACCAAAAAAGCCCCCAAAAAAACAAAAACAAAAAAAACCAAAAGCAAACAAACAAAAAACCCCACCAAAAGAAAAACAAAAAAACCCCAAAAACCGAAAAAAAACCCGAAAACCAAAAAACAACACCCAAACCCACAACCCCCCGAAAATCCCCCAACCAAACAAAAACAAAATACACCCCCAAAAAAACCCAAAACCAAATCCACAAAAAAACCCCAAAATTCCCCAACCAACCAAAAGCAAAATAACGCCCCAAAACCCAAAAACAAATCCTCAAAAAACACCCCTAAAACCTCCTAACAAAATAAAAACAAAAACCCCAAAAATAAATAAAAAACCCAAAAAACTCCACAACTCCCCCTAAAACCTCCCAGCAAAATAAAACCAAAAAACCCAAAAAGCAAACCAAAAAACCCCAAAAACAAATCCACAAAAAACACCCCTAAAACCTCCCAACAAAATAAAAACAAACTCCAAAAAACCCCCAAAAACAAACAAAACCCCCCCCCAAAACTTCCCAACAACATAAAAACAAAAAACCCCAAAATAAAAAAACCAAAAAACCAAAAAACCCCACAACTCCCCCAAAAACCTCCCAGCAAAATAAAACCAAAAAACCCAAAAATCAAACCAAAAAAATCCTAAAAACAAACCCATAAAAAACTCCCAAAAACTTCCCAACAACATAAAAACCAAAAAACCCCAAAACGCAAGAAAAACCCCAAACAAACGACCCCAAAAATAAATTTAAAACATTTGCTCCCCACATCAAGTTTCTGCTTCTTCTCCAAATCCCCCGATTCTATTTATTTCACCCTTTACACCAATTATTTCTTGGTGTAATTCCTATTTATGGGTGCCACCAAATTTGCTTTCCTGGACCCAAATTTCATCCCTGACCTTCCACAGGCAGTCAGGAAATATCTTTAATAAAACTTGAAAATTTCCTGCTTCTGCTTGCTTCGAGCCTGATCCTCAGGGAAAGCCTGGACAATTTGAAAAGACACAAATTACGAAGGCAAAATTAATCCTTGGAAGATAAAATTAATGGTTGGGCGGTGAATTAACGCTCCAAAAAAAAAATTGAATTTTTTGGGTTCCGGACAGGTGCAGGAGCTGTTGTCCCAAACTCTGGCACTTTGGTTACACTTGGAGCTGTCACTCCTTACTGAAATCCACCCAATCCCAGAATTTCGGTTGGAAAAAACCCCTGAGATCAAGCCTGACCTCCTTGGAGTCGTTGGTTTTTGTCAGACCTCAAAGGCATCTTGAACATCTCAAATTCGTTTTTCGTTTTTTTATTTGTTTTTTTTTCCAAATTCTTTGGCCTGGTGGGAATTATTTCCTGCTTTTATAAACTCTACGAACAGCTCTGCTCTTACAGCCTCGCCCTGGTGAAAATGTGATGTAAAACCTCACTCAACGTCAGCATGAGAATATTGCACCCGGCCAAGAACCCGGTTTCTTCTGGTAGCAGCTCAGGATTTACTCATCACATCGAGGTTTCACCACACCAAGGGGTGGCCTTGAACAACAGCAGCTAAATCTCAGGCTGCGATTCAATCAAGGCCCTCTGTTGATGTCTCGAACAGCTTAAGTAGTTTATGACCAGCAGCAGAACTGCCTTGATTGAATTACTGCTCAGGCATTCAATTGCATAAATGTATTGTTATTTATCAGGTGTGCCAAAGCCTGGCTTAAAAGTTGACTGTGGCAGGCTGGGACTAATGGAGAAAAAGCAGCCTGGCATTACAGTGCCCCTCGAGCCAGGAAAATGAGTGATGGGCGCTCTGCTGCGTGCTTATGGAAAAATAATTCCTGTAGTGCTGTAGGGAATCCAATCCTTCAGGTTTGTGGAAGGAAAGGAGGTTGCTGGAAACAACCAAATAAAAGTGTCTGGCCCCCGGACCAGAGTGTAGGGCTTGAGCAATCCCCAGGATTGTCGGGGAGCTGTCTGAAGGCTGGAGGCACAAATTTAAAAATTCTGCTTGATCTAAAGGGGAAGAAATGGAACTGGGTGAAAATGGGGACAGCGGGCAAGATCGTTGTCACTGCCACTTGAGAATGATACTGGGGCGAGGGAGGACAGGAGAAAAACATGGACATGTTGGGAAAAGTCCAGGGGAGGCCACGAAGTTGATGTGAGGGATGAAATCCTCCTGTCCTGGAGCCAGGCTGGGAGAGCTGGGGGTGCTCACCTGGGCAGGAGAAGGATCCAGGGAGAGCTCAGAGCCCCTGGCAGGGCCTGAAGGGGCTCCAGGAGAGCTGGACAGGGACTGGGGACAAGGCATGGAGGGACAGGACACAGGGAATGGCTTCAAAGTAGGACTGGACGGGATACTGGGAATTAGGAATTGTTCCCTGGGAGGGTCTGGGATGGAATTCCCAGATTTGCTGTGGCTGCCCCTGGATCCCTGGAATGTTCAGTTCCAGGTTGGACACTGGGGCTGGGAGCAGCCTGGGACAGTGGGAGGTGTCCCTGCCATGGCAGGGCTGGGATGGGATGATCTTTAAGTTCCCTTCCAACCCAAATAATTTTGGGATTCTCTAAAGGGGTTTTCCAGAGGTCTCTCCTGTTCTTAGCACCCCTTTTTTCAGGGAGCCACCATCACCAATTCCCATAAAACCCCTTCCACTGACAGCTCTGCTCTCTTCCGTCCTTCCAGGGGCCACAGGGATTTTTTTTCTGGAGCTCTGGGTGTCTCTCCCAGCATCTTTCCAGGGGAGAGCCCAGGAATTCAAATTTCCTTTGGCAGCATCAGGGGCTGTCCTGGCAAATTGGAGCTGACAGCTGGAAACTGCTCCCATAGATTTCCTATTGCTCCTTTTAACCAGGCTGGATTAAATTGCACCAAAAGGGCTGACAGCTTTCAAATCCCTGCCATTATATCACATTAAGGGCTGCAAAAATCTGCCTGCTTCCACAAATTTCAAAGTCAATTGATGTTTAAGCCCAGGAGACATCCTAGAGCCCAGGGTAGAGCCAGCACATGTGGGTGAGCTCCTTCTGCATCAGGGCCCAGCTGCAATTCCCAAGGATTGACCCAGACCAGCATTCCTGGAAGTTCTATGGACAAAGGAATTGGTTTTAATATAGGAAAAATATCTACAGGCATGATTTTTCCCTCAGGAAGACTTCTGGAAAGACATGGCTTTGGGAAGCACTGGGATATTTATTTAGGGCTCATTAATTACAAGAATTACCTGTGTGTGGATGAACAATCCCATGGAAGGAGTAGGGAGTAAAGATTATTCCTTGAGTGTCAGGTAGATTAAAAAATCAGTCCTGGGTCTAATTTTAACACAACTTCTAAAACATTTTCCTTCTCACATCTTCCCATGCCCTCAGAAAAAAACATTGAGCCCAAAAAATAGTATTTAATAATTAACATGCCAATCTGCTGGACACACACACACACACACACACAAAAAAAAAATCTCTTTTTTCATAAAAATTGGATACATTGCCCTGGTTAATAATGAAGGTGGACTAGAGGGGAAGGAATTTTGGCTTCCTTACTTTTTGTATCAAATGTGTTGCTGGGACAATTGGGATTGTTCACCTGCACAGGAGAAGCTTTGGGCTGAGCTCAGGGTGGCCTTGCAGGGCCTGGAGGAGCTGCAGGAAACATGGAGAGAGACAATTGCCAAGGGATGCAGGGACAGGACACAGGGAATGGCTTCAGAGCAGCATTGCATGGGATACTGGGAATTAGGAATTGTTCCCTGGCAGGGGCTGGGATGGAATTGCCAGATTTGCTGTGGCTGCCCCTGGATCCCTGGAATGTTCAGTTCCAGGTTGGACACTGGGGCTGGGAGCAGCCTGGGACAGTGGGAGGTGTCCCTGCCCATGGAACTGGATTCAATTCCCTTCCAATTCCAAACCTTCTGTGATTCCATGACTCTCTCACTCTCCTGTTTGTTATAAATTCAACACTGTCACTTTTAAGGGAATATTATCAGAAAATAATTTCCTATTATGTCTCTAAGTCCCCTCTCTGCAGATCCAAGTGGATATAAATAACTTCCATCCAGGACTGTAGATTTTCCTCCCTCACACACAAGTCAAACTTCATTTCTGAGGAGGAGTTTATTAGCAGTCAGAAACCCCTTAATTAAAACTCCGGAGAAAAAAACTGTTTATCTTATTCCTCTTCTCTTCATCAATACAGCAGAAAGAAAATCATTCAGATAATCATTGCTACTTTTTCAAGTCCCTTAAATAACTAACTTAAATAACACCACACAGTTAATTTTGTGATTGTGTATTTTATGATTTGTTTGGTCTCTGGACTTGGGACCAGTCTGCTCCAAATCCTGGGAAGTGCTTTGGGACATCTGGGAAGTGCTGACATTTGGGACTGGAGCAGTGGCAGCCTGACCTTGGCACCACTTGAAAGGCCAGCAAAGACTGGGAGAGCCACTTCCCCAGCTTCCAAACCCTGTATCCTGATGGAGCAGAGGAAAAGAAACAATTCCCAGAGCTGGCTGTGTCCTCAGAGTGCTGGAGAAGTGACATCATGGCTGAACCACACAAACACAGATTATGGACAGGATTAGGTCGGATTTGTGCTTTCAACTCAGAAATCTGTTTTTCAGTCAATACGCTCTGGTCTGCCTGTTATTAATTTTTAAGAATACTGGATTTGGGTAGGAATAAGGTGGGATCTTACAAAGTGCAGAAATTTCATAGAATCATGGAACAGGTTTGCTTGGAAGGGACCTTAAATCCCACCCAGTGCCAGCCCTGCCATGGCAGGGACACCTCCCACTGTCCCAGGCTGCTCCCAGCCCCAGTGTCCAACCTGGAACTGAACATTCCAGGGATCCAGAGGCAGCCACAGCAAATCTGGCAATTCCATCCCAGCCCCTCATTACCATCCCAGGGAACAATTCCTAATTCCCAGTATCCCATCCAATGCTGCTCTGAAGCCATTCCCTGTGTCCTGTCCCTCCATCCCTTGGCAATTGTCTCTCTCCATGTTTCCTGCAGCTCCTCCAGGCCCTGCAAGGCCACCCTGAGCTCAGCCCAAAGCTTCTCCTCTCCAGGCTGAAAAATTACATGAATTTTACATTAATCCTTCATAGATTTCATTTATTATGGCCATAATCCTCACTTAAAGATTTATTTTGAAATCTGAGTGCCTGGGTGTGGCCTTTAAGGTCACAGTGGATTCTTTGATCTGATGCCATGCTCAGGACTAATGCGGATTTTATTGGATGCGACAATTTCCACTGTGTGGGTCAATACCAGGAACAATGAAAAATCAGCTTGGTTGATTTTAATACCGTAAAAAAAATAAAAATGGATGAGGGTCAGCTGTGGCTTTCCTTGAGTTTATTGAAGTGGGAATGTCTCAAAAGCAGTTTGGGAGTATTTTTGGGAAATCATTTGTGACTCAGAGACCTGCACTGGTTCCACCTCACCCATGAGAGCCATCGCAGGCTAAAATCCCAGAGATTTAAGAGCATTTCCATTCCAAGGGCCAAAATTCCTTGGCATCCTCTCTTTACGTGCCCCACAAGACCCCTGAAATCCCAGTGCTGGATTTTCTGCACCAAGAAATGTAAACATATCCACTATTTTTATCACCAGCAACTGCTACAAGGTTTTAATCCTCAAGTTTCCAGGGAGGGAAGAGTTCCATGCATGTTCCAGCTCTTCAGTAAATTCATGATGATCCAGCAGGTTTTAAAAAAGTAAAACAAAGATACTGAAGGAAAAGTGATGAACAAAACTTCTAGGCTCTAAACAAAGTTGGAGGAGGATCATTAAATCAATGCTGGTTTTAATTTTATTTTTCTTACCAAAGGGAAAAAAAACGGGTCATGAATTCTTATCAAGCTTCCTTAAAGGACAGCTTGGCATTGGCTCTGACTTCTTAAAATTAAAATTATATTGATTTTCCATTTTATTAAATAAATGTGCCTCCTTGAGCTCGCTTTAGGAAAAGAAAAATGTTTTCAGTGCAATTTTCTCTTCAACAATTGCCTGGATTTTGCCTGTGGGATGCGCATCTCCCTCCTAATTAAGGGACAAAGGGATTACCCAGAGTAGTCCTAATTCCAAGACATTGGTGACACAGGACAAGTTTCACCCTCTCAGACAAATAAATAAAAAGCAAATTCTGATACTTCGGTTTAAAACTGTCCTGAATGTTTACATTGCTTGGGAAAGAAACTGGAAGTTGTAGAAAACGTGGGATTTGAGCACTATTGAATACTTTGGGATCAAAAGTGACAATTCCTAAATGGGCAAAGCTGGGAATGATCCCATTAGAGCTTGGTGGGATCTTTGTAGCTTAGGAAGATGGAAAAGACCATTCCTAATAAAAAGTGTGACCTCAGGGGCAAAGGGGCAGTTTTAAAGGGAAAATATCAACCCTGGTTGTCTTTGACCCTTCAGAGGGAGAGCAAGAAGAAGCTGAGGAGGCAGATCCCAGAGTTTGGTGGGGTGGCACTGGATGGTTTTTAAGATCCCTTCCAACCCCACTATTCCATGATCCTATAGGATAAGAAGGTTCCGGAGGAGCTCTTAGTTCTTCCTGTACTATGTGGGATTGAAAAGGAATAGTTTGGGAAGTATTACTTGCATAAAGGATTTTAGGACACAATTTAAGCCCCCGAGAGATGCCAAAACTCCCTTTTTTTTTTGGAAAGCCAGTTAAGACTCCATCACCTATTTTACAAAGCACGAGCACTCAAGAGAATGGGAAATGAATAATTTAAGAGCTCATTAATCTCACACTCCCCACACCATAAACACAATTATCCATTGAAGCAGCTCTGGAGAAGTGAACATTTCAGCACCACACAAGGCTCATCCTTCTGATTCCGGCTTCAAAATATTCCACCAGGAGCCACCCAACCAAAAAAATGGAATGAAGCTGTCCTGAAATCCAGCAGTGACACAGCTGGGGCCGCATGGAACCCGAATTTCAGCTGAATTTCTCAACCTTGCATTCCATGTTTCCCTACTTTTATTCCACTTTGGAATGGCAGGAGAGGTGTTTTTCTGCTGGGAACTAATTTTTGAACCCAAACTCTGTGGGTTTTTTGTCAGGAAGTGCTGCCTGAATCACCTGCCAGATGGATTTGAGATGGATTTTTGGTAGGAGCAAAATAATCCCACAAAATCTAATTTGAGACACATTCTAGAAGGGAAATATAATTCTGGGTTTGGAAGGAATAATAATGCCTTTCCACATTCATTTTTCTGCAGTGGAATTACACAGGGAACCACCTTCCCTCTGGCATTCCAAAAGGAAATTCCAGGGAACTGAACATTCCTTACTGCATGGCATTTCCATAAAAACACCTTCTCTTACGTGATTTTATTTAGAAGAAGGAAAAACCAGCTTTTTTTAAAAACCCTTGGGAATATCTTTCCCAGGATACTCCAAATTACACTCAATTTTTCTGGGCGTATTTCTAGTCACAGAAAGATTTTAAAACCAGATTTTTGGAGTTACCTGATTGCAGGGAATTGTGACATTCCTGGATGTGTGTTTTTTCCACCTGGGCTCTTGGTTCACAAAGAGATTTCAGGTGTCCAACACCTGTGCCTTTCTCCATTGTTAAATGTTTTATATTCCTGTTTTATATTCCCTGTCTTCCCAGAATTTCTGCCCTAGACCCTACAAAGTGAAACACAAGCTCCTGCTCTTCACCGACCAAATTACAGCACTTCCAAGATTTTGTGACTTCCTTTCTCTTTCCCTTCCCAAAATTCCTTTTTTAAAATTTTATTTTATAATTTTTATTTCCTCCAGCTGTTTTCCTTTCCCACTGACATTCCACCTCTTGGAACTGCCAGATTTCCCTCTTGACTTCTCCATTTTCTCCCTCATTTCTAAAACCTTTAGCAGGGAGAGCAGCTAATGCTCTACAGTTGTTGGCCCTGTGTTTCAAGGGATTTGATGAAAGCCAAGTATCAAAAAATCTTGGAATTTTATTTATTTGTGCTTGTTTGCAGTTGAACAGATCTATTTGAAAACAATTGACTCCCCCTTCTCCCCAGTATTCCTGAAACTCTTCTCTTTCCACTGCTGTCCAAGATCACGGATTGGGAAGAGCGAAGGGTGCAGAGTGTTCCCCTTTTATGGCAGGAGTGGCTGCAGGCTGGAGGGATGTGGAATAATGGAATTGTGGAATTCCAGAATGGTTTGGGTGGAGAGGACCTTAAAAATCATCTCATCCCACTCCCTGCCATGGCAGGGACACCTCCCACTGTCCCAGGCTGCTCCCAGCCCCAGTGTCCAACCTGGAACTGAACATTCCAGGGATCCAGGGGCAGCCACAGCAAATCTGGCAATTCCATCCCAGCCCCTGCCAGGGAACAATTCCTAATTCCCAGTATCCCATGCAATGCTGCTCTGAAGCCATTCCCTGTGTCCTGTCCCTCCATCCCTTGGCAATTGTCTCTCTCCATGTTTCCTGCAGCTCCTCCAGGCCCTGCAAGGCCACCCTGAGCTCAGCCCAAAGCTTCTCCTGTGCAGGTGAACAATGCCAGCTCTGCCAGCCTTTCCTCCCAGCACAGCTGCTCCATCCCTCTGCTCATCCTGCTGCCTCCTCTGGGCTCTCTCCAGCAGCTCCAGCTCCTCCCCGTGCTGGGAATTCCAGAGCTGGATGCAGGATCCAGGTGAGCTCTCACCTGAGCAGGGCACAGAGGGAATTTTCCTCCCCATCCAAGCCAAATTCCAGCAGAACCAGAATTCCTGTGTGACTCCGAAGTCGTTGCCTTGAAAAACCCACCTGGTGCTCCTCTGAGAGCCCAGATGGTGCAAGGCTCTGGAATGTTCCTGCTCCAAGGCCATCAGCAATTCCTGGAGCTCAGGTGACTCATTAATATCTTCCCTGACAAGTCAGATTGAAATGCTCGCTGAAAAACCACTTTTTTCCTGTCGGAACTCATTAGGTTTTATGCACAAAACAAAATCATTATTCAGGGATCTGGAACTCCTTTCCTAAAGTGGGCATCTATTGAATATCCCCAATGCAATTCTTCCTCCTAATATGGTAATTCGTTATCTGGATTTAATTATCTGCGAGGTGAAAGGTTGCTGGGCACTGTTGTTCTGCAGGAGCCCAATGGAAATTTTTAAGTACTTTCACTCTGTCTTTACAGATCAATCTTCCTGCTAATGACAACCAATACTTTCAGCTATGATTACAGAGCAGCTCCATCTTTTCATGAGCCGAGACTCTTTGGAATCATAAGTATTGATCTTTTTAATAGAAGTCAAGAAAAATGAAATTACCAGGGCTTCTTTTTGCAAAACTATGATAAATGGCAATGGGGAAAGTTACAGAAGAGTTTTTTTTCTCTCTCTCTTTTTTGTTTTTTTTTTCTTCGCTGTGGATTATTTTAATCTCAAAAAATGATGGGCTTTTTAATAGTGTTTGTCTTTCCATTATGCACATTTGCAGCAAAGCCAGAACTTATTTTTGTATGACTTTATATAACCACATTTAAGCAGAGCCATGCCAGAATTGCCTTGCTGGTATATTTAGGTAGCCATCAAACAGACTCTGGGCTAAAGGAGAAAGCTGATTTTAGATGCCAAGTGGTTGTATTTTCTTGGCATCTCCGAGTTTAATCCAATTTTTGAGCAGTGATTTGAGCTGTCTACAATCAAATATTCATTTGTTTGCTACACAGAGCTCGCCCTTCATTGCTTGTAATATTGTGACAAGTGACTTCACCTCTCTGCGTTTTCTCTCTTCCCAGAAGTCTCATCCTGGCTTTCACATTTCCAATGGGAATTTATGGCTCTGCCCCTTACTCCGTGTTGTAAACCTGTAGGATTTGACCAGGGGATGCTCCTGTGGGACCCTGCCCCTGAGGCCTTTAGGACCAGTTCCTGTGCACCCCATTAAAAACATCATTTTCCAGTTTGAGTCCTCGTTCTTGTGCCAACAAAAAGGAAGGAAAAGTCAGATTGCATCCCAGTTGTAGCTATTCCTCTTGGATAAATTCCCTTGTAAAAGGACTGGGAGAGATAAACCTTAATGACAGGAGAAATGATGTGGATCTGTCACATGGAGGGAGGTATAAACCGGTGGCTCTTACTGGTGTTAATGGGAACTAGGGGATGTTCTGCAGATACTTAAAATCAGAGCCACAGGAAAACTCATCTTGAGGGACAATTCCACATTTTCTTATTGCCTGATTGATCCTCAGAGTTGTAAATCCATGGCCTTTCCAGGCTGATTTCCACCAGGCAATTTCCTTTTTTTCTAATCACACCCCCATAATTTTTTTAACTTCCCCTGCATTTTTCATTATGGGAAGCCTCCAGCTCCCAGTGTTTTGGGTTTATTGCTGTCCTTGGAACTCCCCATATTTTTCTGTCACATTAATTCCTGAACGTTTTGTTAACCTCTATCTTTTGCTAAGTTTTGGATGTCTGGATCTAACAATTTCTGAGCTTACTGGCACCTTCATCCCTAAAGCTGCACTGAGAGAATAACTCGATTTTTAAAAAAAGAAACTAAAATAAATATATTGCAATGCAATATATTTGCATTATTATATTGTATTATTATTATATATTATTAAATATTATATTATATTATATTATACTATATTATATTATATTATATTATATTTATTATATTATATTATACTATATTATATTATATTATATTATATTTATTATATTATTATATTTGCACGCTCCTCCCCAATGTGGTTAATTTGCATCTCCATTAAATCATAAACAGAGATTTCCTTGGTGAAACCAGACACAATTCTGGACAAAAAACATTAACAAAATAAAATTGGCTGTTTCAACTGAGCACGAATGATTTCAAAACATACTGAAATACCCTTCCCTAGTTTTAATGAAAACACTTTAAACAATAAAATCTGGGGGTTTTAAAATCGTGATACACAAAAATTCTGTTTAATTAATGGAATTCCTGAACTGTTCTTGTTTTATTTGTTTTTTCCTTGTTTTTTAACTTCCTGCTGCTGGCCACTGTGGGAAGGAGGTTCATGGGATGGACACGGTGTGAATTCCATGGATTCCTGCTCCACTTAAATTCATGGAATCATGGAATGGTGCAAATTCATCTCATTCCACTCTCTGCCACGAGCAGGGAAATTTCCACCAGCCCAGGTTGTTCCAGCCCCATCCAACCTGGAGTTCCTTTTCTTTCAATATCCCATTCCCTGGAATTATCATCGTTAAAACATTGATAGAAGTCTCAAAAGCTCACTGATTGCATTTTATATTATCTCATTTTCATGGCCTAAACGATTTAAAGGTAAATTTTTATATTCCATATGGACAGGGCTCTGTGTTGCAGGTGGACCAAACCAGATAAAATAAATAAAATAAAATAAAATAATACTGGGATAAAATAATTTTGGGACACTCTGCACTGAAACGCTGAAAATCCAGGTATAAATGAGAAGTCTGAAATAAAAACATGGCAACTATTTAATAATTTATTCTTATTTTCAATAGTACAGGATGGTTCAGCATGGCTTAAAAATCAGTTGGAAAATCCACTATTAATGTACCTTTCTTTGAGTTTATTTTATAGAATTTTATCAATTTTGCTGACTGGTTTTTGTGATTTAATGAAGATTCCACACTGGGAAAGACAGTGCAAAACTGCACTGCAATATCTTTATTTCTAAGTTTATACTGATATTTATTTACATTTTAATGTATATTTTTATATATGTATTTGCACTTATTTGCATTTTATGTCTATTATTTACATTAATGTTATTTCTATTTCTATTTCTATTTCTATTTCTATTTCTATTTCTATTTCTATTTCTATTTCTTTACATCTATTTCTATTTCTATTTCTATTTCTATTTCTATTTCTATTTCTATTTCTATTTATATTTATATTTATATTTATATTTATATTTATATTTATATTTATATTTATATTTATATTTATATTTATATTTGTCTGTTCTTGTGCCAGTCCAGCTGAAGCCACGAAAAACCATTTATTTTTGACTGTCTTGGTTTGAACAATAGAAAATAATTTGGTGGCCAGTTGGAACTGAGAACCTGAAGCTGCCATCTCAAAGATGATTTGTGAAAAGAGATTTTGGGATTATTTTTGCAGCAGATAACAGGTAATATTTAAAACACAGGCAGAATTGTTCATCTTCCATCCTTTTATAGGAGTTTTCAGCTCCTGTTTTTAGATTGAAACCCATTTTTAACAAGCACGGGAAGGTCCATGGGCTAAAATGCATTAGAACACAGAATAAATACTCACTTTAATCCATCTAACATTTATTGTGATAAGAAAAATGTGTTTATGGGTAGATTTTAAAGCAAAAAGGTCCAACTACTCCTGTGTTATTCCCTTGAGGAGTCTCCTCATTTCTTTGAATAATCCAAACAAGACCTGTCTGGGTACCCCCATCATTTATATACCAAAAATATTCCCTCAAATGTTTGAATTAATTTCTATTTTAATGTAAAATTGATGGGATGAGGTTGAAAGAATGATTTGTAAAAATAGTGGTTCACATGTGGAGCACTTACAGAATAAAGCAGTTTTCTTTCAGTCTTCAGGGTGGTTGAGCTTTGCCTTCAGGCAAGATGAAAATCTGGAATATTGAGATAGGAAAAAAACTAAAATTCAACAGGGTGAAAAAGCGAAGAGACAGATTTCTGCATTTTTTTCTCATTTTTATTTTTTTAAGGCAATCTTTTAATATTTAGTATATTTTATTGTTATTATATTGATAGGAATAAGTAAAATAATATAAGTATTTATAATTTAAAAAATATTTATAAAGACTTATGTAATGGAGTCTGACAGATAATTACCAAAGTCCAAAAATTCCCCAAATCCCAGTTTTTGCTAAAAAATCAGCATTTCCTTGCAATGGGATTAAAGATCCATGGTTATTTTTCATTGGAATTACAGATTAAAAGAATTTATCTATTTATTTAACCATTGATCTATTTATAGGTGGTGCTGCTTGGTGAATACTGTGATTTTTAATATTTGCCACATTTTATTTCCTAACTTTGGAAACAAAGATTGCTTTGGAGAAGAAGGTTGAAAATCCTGAGTGATTTATGAATTAGGAATGGGAAGGAGGGAAAGAAGAGAAATAAATAATTTGGCAAAAAAAAAAAAAAAAAGAAAATCATGGAATGGTTTATAGTGTTTAGCACTAGGACTTGGATATATTGGAAAAATCTGGGATATTCTGAGAAGGCAATGCAACAGTTAAATCTATGCTGGGTATTCCGAGAAGAATAAGTCAAAACCCACTTATTTAAAATGGAAAATATTTGGATTGACAAACAATTTTTTCCATTCAACTCTGATTTTTTTTTTTTTATGGAAAACTTTTGTTCTGATGAAACATTTTTATATTTTAATGAAAAGTCTTTAATGGAAATGGAAATCATCTGTTTGCTTTTTTATTTTCTCCCCCTTTTTTCTGGAAAATCTTGGCTTTTTTACTGGAAGAAGAAATTACAAAGCAGAAGAGAAAATAACATTTCACACAAGAGTGTTCCATCTTTGCATATTTAAATATCGGAGCTCAGAAGAGACCTGGAATATCTCTGGTGAAAATTCCAGCTCCATTTCCATAGGAATAAAGGAAAATATCCTTTTTGATTGCTGTAGGAAGAGAAATAGAAGCTGGGATCTTGATTTTGTTGAGGATCAGGAGATTGGGGGAAAAAGGGAAATTCCTGACTGGGATGGACAGCTGGCAACAAAAATTATTTTCCCTCTGCAATTTGATAGCTGTGAATTCATCTTCTCCTTGGCTCTCCCCAGTGAACACAATTCTTTTCCCTGATAAGGAATTCATATTGTTAAACTCCGCATGAACTCCAAAAAGATGGAGGTCCAAATGCTTCCCAGCAGATATGAACAGCAAACGTCAGGGGAAATTCAATCACCGGGGCCTTAATAAAATCAGCGGGGTTTTGGAATCTGCCTCGGGGTGTTTCGGGAGGAGCAATCACTCTTAGGAAACGAAGTCAGGGATGAAATGTAGTGCAGGGTTAATTGGGGAGGGATCGATGGAGTCCGCGCGGGAGCCGTTCCTGCACTTTAACGCGGTGCACATTCCAAACTGGGCTCCGTTCTTCCTTTGAGGGACTGAAAATCTGGGAGAAATATCATGGAGTAGGACACGAGAGTTTTGGAATTTATGAACAAATTTTTTGGGGGAACTCTGTTTTTGAATTGAGACTTTGGAAAAGGATTCTAAAATTAACTGGAGTTATTCCCAAGGAACAGCGGTTTAAATCAGTGTTCATTCCAAACTGGGCTCTGTTCTCCTTCGAGAGACTGAAAATCTGGGAGAAATATCATGGAGTCATCCATGAGAGTTTTGAACTTTTTGTACAAATGTTTAGGGGAACGCAGTTTTAACTTGAGTTTGGAACAGGCCTCTAAAATTGAATGATTGGAGTGGTTCCCAAGGAACAGCGGTTTAACGCGATGCTGATTCCAAACTGGTCTCTGTTCTCCTTCCTTTGAGGGACTGAAAATCTGGGGGAAAAATCATCATGGAGTAGTCCATGAGAGTTTTGAACTTTCAGTATAAATTTTTAGGGGAACGTAGTTTTTGAATTGAGACTTTGGAAAGGGATTCTAAAATTAACTGGAGTTATTCCCAAGGAACAACGGTTTAAATCAGTGTTGATTCCAAACTGGGCTCTGTGTTCCTTCCTTTGAGAGATTGAAAATCTGGGAGAAATATCATTGAGTCATCCATGAGAGTTTTGAACTTTTTGTACAAATGTTTAGGGGAACGCAGTTTTTGAATTGAGACTTTGGAAAAGGATTCTAAAATTAACTGGAGTTGTTCAATAGGAACAGAGGTTTAAATCAGTGTTGATTTCAAACTGGTCTCTGTTCTCCTTCCTTTGAGGGACTGAAAATCTGGGAAAAAACTCACGGAGTAGTCCATGAGAGTTTTGAACTTTTTGTACAAATTTTTAGGGGAATGCTGTTTTTGACTTGAGACTTTGGAAAAGGCTTCTAAAATTGAATAGTAGAACTAGAATTACTAGTGTGTGGTTGGAATAAAATGTGTCGACTCACATGGTAAAAGGTTTAGAATTTGAGGTTTTACAGTATAGTAATAGGTGTAAGAGAAAATGGAAATTTTAGGGTGTAAATTTTTCTTCTTCCTGGTTCTTTTTTTCCCTTGAGTTTAAATAGTGTTTTTCAATTAGATAAAAAATGCTTCACTGCGAGTCACGAGTGTTTGATCATTTGGTTGAAAGTAAAAATAATCTCAGTATTAGTTTTTAATTAGACTTTTTAGTTTTAAAAGACCTTGAAACAAGCAAAATATATCAGCCTTTTTTTATTTTTAGCTTGCTAGCTAGGAGTAGTAAAGCGCTTACCGTACTATGAACAAAAATTATTAAATAATTAAGTCTAAGCACAAAACTTTGTCTCTTGTGCTTCAATCTCAACTCTATGTAAAAAGAAAATAAAAATAAACACTGATAAGCCTTGGCCTGAGTGTGAAGTTGGTCGCCCCCTCCCTTCTGTGAGTTCTGGTGGGGATTTGAAATAAATTCCCTCACTTGAAACGGAACAAAATGCATTGAAATGGATGGGAATTGAATTAAATTCTTGAAATTGATTGGAATGGAATGAAATGGATTGAAATGGATTGGAGATGAATGAAATTAATTGAAATTGATTGAAAGGAAATGAAATTGATTGGAATTGAATGAAATTAATTGAAATAGATTGAAACAGAATGGTGATTTGAAATGGATGCTACCTACCATGAAAGACTCCGTCTACACAACTGATCCCCTGTTTTTTATGGAGAAACAGTTATTAATCTACCACTAATAAATTAATAATATATCAATATGTTGATAATATCTACTAATACTAATAATATTAAATTTGTGCCCTTTTATCTATCATTCTACAACAGTTCCATAAGATCCAAGCTTTTTCTTACTCCCCGTGAAGGAGAAAAGGACACAGAAGTGCAGAAATTCCAGCCTCCACAGGCACATCCAGGTAAGCCCAGCCCACAGGTCCAAGAGGGGGATTTGAAGCGAGGAAAGAAGAAAAAAGGGAAGTGCACATCACCCAGCTGGAGCAGGAAAACTGGGAATTGCCACTGGATACTCCACAAAGTCACAAGCGTTCGGTTCTGCCAATTGAAATGCACAGGATGAGCAGAACAAACAGGAAATTTGGAAGTTCAGGTGAAATCGGTTGTGTATGGAATTGGCAGAGAGGGAATGGAGACCAGAGCAAGCACAAAATGCAGCCTGAGCTGGAGACCATCTGCTTCCCAAACCCACAGGTCCTGCTGCAATTTAGGGAGGTGTTCCTGACACGTGTCCAACATTTCTCAGCATGGAGAGCAACAGGTGAATGTTGGGCTGCTTCTCCCTCGTTAATTAGAGTAAGGATTAATGAACTCTCGGCAACAAAAAAGATCAGATATTAAAAAAAACTCAATGAAGGAGTGGTCGGGCATTGGGAATAAATTTCAGGAGTCACCCTGGAAGTGTTCAAGAGGTGTCTGGATGTGGCATTTGGGATATGATTTAGGAGCGGTGGTGGTGGGGCTGGATGATCCTGAAGGGCTTTTCCAACCTCTCTGGTTCTGGGAAAACATTTTAATGTATGCAAATGAGCCATGTCCATGTCCCTGACGTGACTCAGTGCCAAACTTCATGTGCTCAGTGCCAAAACACCCATTGGCTGCTCCCTTGTCCTGGACTGGGGTGAAACAGCAAATTACATCTTTTTCTACTCCTCTTCTCTTGTCCACGAGGCACTCTGGCAGATTTTATTATTTTCCAGCCACACGTTGATGAGACAGGTGGCAAACATCAGCAAAGTGTCTGAAAAATGGGATCTGAACAAAATCCTCTTTCCTGCTACATCTCCCAGTATCTGTTGACCATAAAATTTAATCAGGTGATCAAGAAGAGATGGCAAACTTTATATTTGACATGATCCCTCTTTGTATTTTCCTTCTAATTATTTCCAGGTGCCTCTTTGCGGGGAGGGGGGGGAAAGTGTTTAACTGCTCCTTGGCCTGGGTATTCCATAGGATTCTTCAACAATGCTGAGGCAGCTTTAGCCAAAATCTTTGTGACAATGCTGTGAGGTGAGACTGCTGGGGAGGAGCTAGAACTGGTTTTAGGAGAGCTAAAACTAGTTTTGGGGTACCTAGAACTGGTTTTAGGGCAGCTAGAACTGTTTTTATTCTTGTTTATGAACATGAAATCCCAGGAAATCAGAGAGCTGGATTTCATAATCCCTTAACTCCGTGTTATTCCTGAATGCCACACATTTTCCACTGCTCTCTTTTCCTCCAGTGAGGATTTCCTCACAGAATATACAAATAATAACAATTTTTTGCTTGGACTACACAAGAATAGGTTACAACTGGCAGCTCTCTCATAGCTGCTTTAGACCTCAATCTCCTGCAGGGTTATAACATCTGTTCTGCATTTAGAGAATTTCTACTAATATATTAAAAAACAGGGGATTTATTATGTGAGTGCTGACTGGTAGAGATTTTTCCACGTGCTGAAATTGGTCAGGAGGTTATCCTGAAAAAGCTAAATATAGCTATTTCTATATTCTCACCTATAGCAGCTGCTCTTTTTGTCCCTCATTCCAAATCAAGCTGCACAGCAGACAATGGAAATATTCCCTTTGTTTGCAGGATTGGGCCTCAAGGATTATTGGAGTCCTTGCACAAGGAAATCCTCTCCTGGGAGAGTTTTTAGAACCAGAAAGTGAGTGGGTAGAAAAGGTTTTCAGGGAAAAAAACATGCAAGTCTTGAAATCAGGTATTTTGTTTCCGAGAGACTGGACCAACTTCAAAATAATATTTAGGAAATTTACTAAGGCTCAGACTGGACTCTTTGGTCAGACCTAAGCTGGGTGTGCAGGAGCTGCCTGATAAATTAAATACCTGGTTATTCCTAAGGGAAGGAGCAGAAATTCCCTCTACAGCACTGAAAAGAAGGGCAGTGAGTTGGGGTCAGCCTCAAGGGAAAAAATGAGACGAGATGGCCTCAAATGGCACCAGGGGAGGCTCAGGTTGGAGATTGGCAAAGAAAATTTCTCTGTCAGAGCAGTCAGGCCTTGGGATGAGCTGCCCAGGGAGGTTTGGAGTCACTGTCTGTGGGAGTGCTCAGGAGCAGTCTGGATGTGGCCCTTGGGGACAGGGTTTGGGGTGATGCTGCTGCTGCTGGGCTGGCACTGGCTCATCCTGGGGGGCTCTTCCATTTTGATGATTCTGTGATTCTCTTTGGGGATTAATTGTGATTCAGTAAGTGAGAAGTAAGAAACTTAACTCCCACTGCCCATATCCTGAGGCTGTGACTGGATATTTTATGGAGCATCCTCTTCCCACTAGGTCATCATGAAAATCTGGGCTCTTTTAGCCTCCTAGAAAAACGTCAGTGGGTAGGAAAAATAACTTCCCATTTGTGCTCAGTGCTGGAAATGCAGTTTGCCTCTTGTGCTCTGAGCTTTATTTGCCTTGTGGGTGGGTGGTGATGACATTTCCCCACAGGAAAATACGAACTCCACAACCTTTTCCCTCTTCCCAGGCCGTCGGTGTCGTCAGCGCCGTGGGATGTCAAATGGTTTGAAGTCAGCAGATCCTCCTCCTGTCTGGGCTCCTGTCACACCCTGGTAATCCCAAACTCCTGAGTGTCCCTCTTTGTGTCACCACGGGTCCTTCTGACAACTGGAATGTTTTCCATGAGTGCCTAAGGAAATCCTGGCTCAGGGTAAACAGCTCCCCACTCTTTGCCTGCTGCCAGGAAGCTCTAAATAGAGGCTCTGTGCTAGACTGATTTTTTTTCCCATTTTTATTGCTCTGCACTGGAGTTCAGTCCTGAAGTCTAAGCCAGAAAATCAAAGCTGTGTTTGGAACTGTTGAAAGGCCACAGACCTTGCTCAAAGTTCAGGTATTTCAAATTCCTGGGAACATGTGTTAACATTTACATGGCACAATTTTTTTGAGGGGGGGACAGAACAGCTCTGCTGAGACCTTCCTCCAAGAAGTCCAACTTTTCCTGGTGACAAATCCCTTGAGAAAGGCCTTTCACACTTTGTGCCCCCCGCCAAATCTTGATCAACTCCGCTCCTGCTTGCCCGTCCTGCAGTCAACATGAATCATGGGATCATGGAATGGTTGGGGTTGGAAAGGACCTTAAGGATCATCCAGTTCCAACCCTGCTGCCATGGCAGGGAACCTTCCAGCCTTGTATTTGCAGGAGAAAAGGTGAAGGGCCAAGCAAAACATCGATTTTATTCTTAAAAGGCCAAAGCAAACCAAAACCCTTTTGTGATCTTTCCAGACTGGGTCATGAATTCCAAATGCTGATATCATTGGAGAGACTGAAATCATGGAATCATGGAATGGGTTGGGTTGAGAAGACCTTAAAAATCATCTCATCCCACCCCATCCATGGCAGGGACACCTCCCACTGTCCCAGGCTGCTCCCAGCCCCAGTGTCCAACCTGGAACTGAACATTCCAGGGATCCAGGGGCAGCCACAGCAAATCTGGGAATTCCATCCCAGCCCCTCATTACCATCCCAGGGAACAATTCCTAATTCCCAATATCCCATCCAGCCCTGCCCTCTGGCAGTGGGAAGGTGATCATCATCTCAGCTGTCCTGGAATATGTGTTTTCCAGGGTTTTTTTTAGGCAGTCTTCTCTTAAAATTCAATATTTATCAACAGACTGGGAAAGCCAAGGAATGTGTAGAATAAGCTTTTCCTTTTAAATTGAAAACTGTTCCCTCAAATAAAAATTTCTGTGTCCTATTAATTGTGAATGACAACTCAGAATGGATAATTTTGATCAGTCCAGGGATAATTTCCTGGATAATTTCACTGAATGATGCTTATTTAAAAACATTCTGGTGCTCACAACAATGGCACACAGAAAGATAATGTTTAAAAATATAACACAGGTTAAAAATTCAGAGTTGTGCATTATCTCTGGTGGTGCTGAGGGTGCAGATTGCTCCACTGTGGCCACGAGAAAACAAAAGGACCTGGAAAACAGCAAAAAAAAAAAAAATTGGGAATGAGAATAAAATGAGGAGACAGGATGGGACTGAGACACAGAAAGGGGCAAAAAGGCTTTGATGGTGGTTAAGGGGCTGTGGAAGGAGGGAAAATGGTTCCATGGACTGGAATGATGGGAATGAAATGGAAATAGGAGCAGCTGTGGAAAAAGGAGTGTGGTAAGAGGAAGGAGTGGTGGGGACAAAACCCTAAAGAAGACGGAACTGGATCATAACAGCTCTGAAAAATTCAGTTTGGAAATCAGTTTGTCAGGGTCCCTCAGTGTTTTATTCCAGAGTTAATTGCCATTAACAGATGTGTTGCACGATGCCCAGACAGATTTGGTTTCCTCCATGCCAGTACTGCATGAAATGTTGAATCTGTAGTGGGAGAAAAAGCTGCTGTGCTGCCAGCAGAGGCCAGGAAGGAGAAGCAGGAGAGGGCTGGGGATGGTGCCTGCTCACCTGGGATCTCTGTTCATACCAGAACCAGGATTTATTTGAATTCCTTCCTTTGCGTTTTGATCTGTGGAGTTGTTTTCCAGCACAGAGCTGGCCCTGCTGGCGTAGATCATCCCAACACAGGATTGCTTGCAGGTGTCCTGGTTTTGCTGAGGCTTTTTCAGTCCCATATTATGGTGGAAGACCTCTGGTGTCTTCCCTAAATTCAGCCCTGGGTGGACTTCAAGTGGAAATCCCTGACTGTTTACACAGAGGATTGGGTGCAGCACTAAAAAATAAACAATTAAAAACAATAAAAAAGGAGATCTAAGCCTGCCTTATGCCCTGGGGTGTTTATTTTGCCCAACCACACTGAAAATGAAAGGAATAGGTGAAGACCAAAATTAGTGGGGAAAAGGATTGGACTAAAGAAATATCTGACAGGATAGGCCTAAAAAAATCTCATTTTTTTGTAACTTTCAGTGAATTCTCAAAGGC
Organism: Cinclus cinclus; assembly: GCF_963662255.1. Lineage (NCBI taxonomy): Eukaryota > Metazoa > Chordata > Aves > Passeriformes > Cinclidae > Cinclus > Cinclus cinclus. The sequence goes on from NC_085047.1 coordinate 115,899,800, forward strand.
TCAGTGTAGGGTTTTTTTTTTTGTCAGGGCAGGTAATTATCTCCCCAAACACTCATCAAGCTGCAGGATAATGGCGCTGCCTCCTGGGGAAAATCCAGGTGAACCTTTTCTTGGGAAGGGGCATAAAAAGCTTCCGACATCCTTGGTTTCAGGGACAGCAACAAATGCTGGTCTTGTGGAAACATTTCATTTTAATTCCACAAGATCCTCTTAGGTAAACACTGCAGCACATTGAATCCATTTTTCAAACCAACTTGTAAAACCAGAAAATCCCCCAGCCTCTGATAGGCAGCAGCATTAATTGCCAGGAGCACAAAGAGGCATTTAAACATCGGAGCGTTTTGGCAAAAACACAAATGACTTCTTTTCCTTCCCTGCCCTTGAAAATAACTCTGCTCAACTCTGGGCTTCCTATGATGGAGGGCTCACCATTAATCACCTTTATGACATCTCATATGTGGAGCAATCCGTGGGTCTAATCAGGCACTTTCCTGAGGAAATTGGCCAAATCCCGGCGCTTTGAGGCGGGAGGCTGGGGATGAATCACAACAACTTTGCTATTCAGACAAATCCCTTTTCAAGTGCCCTTAGAGATGTTTGGTTTGTTCTTTTTTTTTTTTTTTTTTTCCCCCCCGCCTCTCATATACAGTGAAGACAGCCCCACAGGAAACAATAATAGTTTAATCTCTGGAAAAATTTCCTTCCTGCATTGCAGCAGCTTTTCAGACAGGTACTCCAAGCCAAGGAAAATTAACAGCGACCCGTGCCAAGAGCTGCTGTTGTTGCCTTTTACTCTGTCCCTTCCCTTCCCTGGGAGTGAAAGCCAGGAAAGACTCATCCACTCACCAAACCCCCTCTGATCTACTTTTTTCCAGGCATTAATGACAATTCCCAGCCTGGAGAGCTGCTCATGGAGAATGGAAGACACAGAGGATCCTGCAAACGCTTCCTGTGGTAGCCCCACCATGAACAGCCCCAGTGATTCCCATCCCCACCCAAGAACTGTGTTTGGAACCCCCCACAATCCCATAGAAGGATTTGCAGGATTGTTACAGGTTATCTGTTGCAGGATTATTTCCTCTGGAGTTTCCTTTCCTTTGACTTGAAGTGCTTCCTTGCTCAACATGGAGCATGGAGGAAGAAACAGAGTTTATTTTATTGGTGTGAGTCAGGGCTCAGCATCATCACATGGCGTTTTCTTTGGTTTGGGTTTTTCTTTACCCGAGGCAGGCTTGGTTTTGCATTTTTGCCCCAGTGGTACAAGAGGGGAACACCAACCCTGAGGCAGAGAAGGAAATGAGGAATTGCCTCATTTCCAGTTCCTGGCCCAAACCTCCTGTTTGCCCTTTTCCTGTCCTGCTTCCACTGTCCCTTAACTTGAGTTTGGGATCACTCTTGGAATCAGATTCGGATGAGATATTGGGAATTAGGAATTGTTGCCTGGGAGGGTGGGGAGAGGCTGGGATGGAATTCCCAGATTTGCTCTGGCTGCCCCTGGATCCCTGGAATGTTCAGTTCCAGGTTGGACATTGGGGCTTGGAGCCACCTGGGATAAGAGAAGGTGTCCCTGCCTTAAAGAGAGACCTTAAAAATCATCTTGATCTGGTTAAACATTTAAAAATGTGAAGGTGTTTTTGGTGTGACTGTCAAGGGATAGAACTGACATTTTTCTAAGGATGTTACAGCTCCTTGAAGTCTTGGGATTGTGTGGAGGCGCTGGAAGGAAAGGAAAAGGAATTTCTTCATTTCTGAGCACCACATGGATCAGGCACCACCATAAATTCCCTAAATCCCTGCTCCAGGTCCTTCCCAGCCAGGAGCTCTTGAGTGAGGCATTGGAAGAGGTTGGAATTCCCAGAGCAGCTGTGGCTGCCCCTGGATCCCTGGCAGTGCCCAAGGCCAGGTTGGACACTGGGGCTGGGAGCAGCCTGGGACAGTGGAAGGTGTCCCTGCAATTTTCCCCATAATTTGTGGAATTTCAGGTCAGTTATGTTATGAAAACTGGATAGATTCAGAGTGAAAAACTGGACACAGGGCATGGGATGTTTCCCATCAGAATTTTTAACACGTCCTGTCAATAGAACTGAGTGCTATAAAACTCCGCTTGTTTATCTTGGGCTGTGCTCTCTTCTTATAAAACATCAGCTGGATTTTCCAAAATAATGAGAAAAGAGTAAATATATATTGGCCATGTCCTGAAGGAAAGCTTTTCCAAGGAGATTGATTTTTTCTTCCCAGAATGAGAACGTCCTGCTGAGCAGCGGCCGGATCCAGCGCCCACAGAAGGCAGTGGAAGAGCTCCCACTGATGACAGTGGATGTTGGATGAATTCCCACCTCATCCTCGTGTTTAAATGATGAAAATTCAGTTGCTGGGTTCTGGTGAGTACTGGGAAATCCTGGTGTTATATAAGTTACTTACAATAGGTTGTTACAACCATTTAAAAAAAAAAGCTGATTATTTTTATTGAAAGCATATTTTGCTGGCTCCTTTTAAGATGTTCCCGAACTCCACACATCTCTTCCCGCACTTTGCTCTTTTGTCTGTTTTACAAACAAAGCCCAAACAAGAACATGATTTCCTGTTGGTTGGGGAAGAGAGGCTGGAGATTTATTCTTTACGTGGGAAAATGGTTGCTGAACACATGTGACAGCACATGGCCTTGTTCAACCATTCCATCAAATTAGAAGCAGATCCCAGCTCCAATATTCCAGATGAAGGGGCTGGGAGAGGACCTCACATGGAATTGTGCTCTATTTGGGAAGACAGAGATCAAAGCACTGCCCCTCATTCAAGGATTGAGTGGTGAATTTGTCTTATCTGAGCAGCAAGGAATAATTACAGGGATTTTTTGGCATTCCCCTAAGGTTATCCTCCCAGTGCTGATGGAACAGGTTCTTCTCTTCCAGGAAAGGCACCAGCATTGTGGATACTCCATAATGCACTTCCCAGGTGGCACTAAAATAACCTGGTAATCTAAATAACCTAAAATAACCTCAAAAATTTGCCTGGTGGTCACTAATTGACAATTTCTCAGTCTCTTTCTTGTTCATCACACCCTGCTCAGGTTTGGGGCCCACCTGAGAGACAGCTCCTGATGATCCATGGTGGCCAGTCCCAAATTCCCTGTGTCTCTGGATATGCCAAAAGCTGTGGAAATTCCCAGTTGAAAGCAACCAAGTGAATAGGCCACACCTTTGCCCTCAGTCTATGCTGTTCTTTCGAAAACCAGTTAATTTTGCAAGCTATACATTGATTTTCCAGATATATTATGGAACAGAAAACTTAAAAATAGAATTCACCTCTGCTGTTAACAAGTTTTGACCTTTGCTCACATTTGTTGGGGAGAGTAGCTCATAGTACCAATTAACATGAATTATTAACTCCACCATTAATAATTAATTTATTAGAGGGCTAAAGGCATCAGTCTTTGCCAGCTAACACTATCGAGAGAAAATGAAGCAAACAACACAACCCTAATTAGAACAGCCTAATGAGGATGTCTGGAAGATCTGATGGGATTCAGTCACTCTAAATGCTCTTTATTTCCTCTCTGAAACCACAGTGGGTGCAAAGAATCAGGCAGTTAACTCCAGTTCCTGTCGTGCAGGGTTTCTTCCTCCTTTCCAAGAGGAGGGAGCCCACTCAGGAGAGCTCAATTTAGGGATGATTAAGGGCTGATGAAGGATGCCACTGCCTAAACAACAGGAATGCTGTCTCTCCCAGTAATGAACGATTCTGGGGCTGTCTGAATCCTTAATGGCTTCAATGGACTGCAGGAAAACTTCCACGGCTCGGAATTGTGTGGGATTTCACAGGATCCTTCCTTTGTCATCTGAGTTTGGGCTTTGGCTGCAAAGCTTGGGGTGGTGCCTGAGGTCCCTGTCCATGTTTTGGGCAGGATACAACAGTGAAATCCAGGATGGTTTAGCAGGGAACAGCACACTCTGGAAAGCTGTTGAGTTGTTCCCCTGCTGGTCCATCCCAATCTCAGGTAATTTTTCCATGTTTCATGTTAGTGGTCACATCTTCCTCCTCCTCCTGCTCCTGCTGGGACATGGAGAAACTTCCCACAGATTCTTTGCTGCAGCACAACCTTTGCTGGTTTGCACTTTCCCTTTTTGTGCCAAATCGATTCATTAACACAATTTTTTCCCTTTTTCCTGAATTATATCCTAAAGTTGTCTCAAATCTTCCCTTGTTCCCAAGCCTTTATTCCCTGATCATGTTGACAATATTTCTTTGGATAAATCCCAGCCCAAACTCATCTTTCCCCTTTACTCCTCCCATGCTCCTTCACACATTCCAGCTTTTCTGTGGCAGCCACGAGATGGGACAATGTTTTCTGCTCCTCCCCCTCCTGTCCCACCTTGTCAAATGATAATGGCAGAATCAAAAGAATTACAGCAAGCAAAACTTTTAGCATCTCTTCACGTCTTTCTTTCTTTGTTTTGTTTGAAAAATTTAAAAACCCCTGGACTGTGCAATAATTCTTCACTTTCTTCTGGTCTTTGGCCCACAGAGACACGTCCCAAAGGTTTGCTGAGCAGATAAGTATTAGAATGACGTAGACTTAGATGAACATTAAATTAATCAGACAACACTCTGGGGGGAAATTGCCACTAATTTCAGATTTTTCATCTCCCAGAAATCAATTATTATTATGTTTATTGATATTGGACTTGTCACTACTCTCTGTACTTTCGCTGTGGTGACAGAGCCTAAGAGGAGAGAGAGGAGTGGAAAAATAGAGTAAATAATTTAGAACTTCTTCCCAAAGCAGCAGAACTTCGAAACCATTCCTGTGTGAGTGAGAAGATAAAAGGAGTGGGAAATTTGGAACATTTTATGCACGGTCGCATCTTTTTTGATGTAAAAAGTTTACCCAGCTCTACTGACAAGTTGTGTGGAGAGTTGACTTAAAGGTGCTTGTGACGTGTTCTGTGATTTATAATCACAGAATTCCTGAATTATTAAGGTTGGAAAAGATTTCCAAGACCACGGAGTCCCAGCTGTGCCCCACGGCCACCTTGTCACCCTGAGTGCCACGTCCAGGTGGCACCTGCAGGGATGGGCACTGCAAACCTCCCTGGGCAGCTCTTGACAAGGCCTGAGCACCCTTTCCATGGGGAAATTTTTCCTAATATCCAACCTGAGCCTCCCCCGGTGCCATTTGAGGCCATCTCCTCTCATTTTTCCCCTGCCCCTCCTGTCAGGGAGTTGTGCAGAGCCACAAGGTCCCCCCTGAGCCTCCTTTTCTCCAGGCTCAGCCCCTTTCCCAGCTCCCTCAGCCCTTCCTGGGGCTCCAGCCCCTTTCCCAGCTCCCTCAGCCCCTCCTCACTTGGAGGACCTCTCACACAGGAGACCTCTCCCCATGGACACCCCACTGGCAGAATTCAAGGAGCTCCATGGACTGTGGGATGTGTTGGACGCACAGAGTCAGGAAAACGTCTGTGAGTGCTCCTCTTTTGGATCAAACAACGTTTTCCTCTCTAAATTAGTTGGACTGGTTAAGGACTCTGTAAGACCACCAGAATTTGGCCTTTTGAAATTAGGATTAATGAAATTTGTGTCGGTAGGGTTCAGGACAAACAAAGAGGAGCTGGTATTATAATACTGCAGTCACAACTTGTCATTAAATCAGGCTTCCTGCTTCACAAACCTAAGAATTTCAGAAGAAATTGGACTTTAATCAGAAAATATAGAAAATATTTCTCTGATTATGGAATGATAGCAATCATTACTACAGCAGTCACCGGATGCTCCTATAAATCTTGTTAATGAAATTCCAATATTGGAATCCTCCAATCAGAACTCCAGGGTTAATGGGTAACCTTTCCCTAGGACTCAGGATAATTCCAGCCTGCTCCAAGTGAAGATCCACATCTATTAAATTTAGAAATTGTCATTCAATTAACTTTTTTTTTTTGTTTGGTTTAACAACATTAAGTGGCTGCCCCGGTGGCACTGGAGGCAGAAGTCCAAGTCCTTGTTTTCCGTAAAATGTTTAATTTAGAGCCTTCCCTGGCTGTGGGACTGAGGTAGAAGAATGGAGTAGGGATTTTGAGCTCAGTAATTACAAGACAAGTTCCTTGTGAGCTGGGCAGCTTAAAGAAACCAAAGAATCAGAGAATTATGGAATATCCTGAGTTGGAAGGGACCCACAAGGATCATCCAAATCCAACTGCACAGGCCCACCAACAGTCCCACCCTGGGCATCCCTGGGAGTGGTGGCCAAACCCTCCTGGAGCTCTGGCATGGGGCTGTGCCCATTCCCTGGGGAGAAAATATCTGAGCCTAAAAACCAGGGCTGAAATTATTTATGGGAAATTCCATCCTGTGCAGTTCATAATTCAGGAGGTTTGAGCAAGGAGGAATCACATTTCCTTCCCTTCCAGGTTTCTCTTGGAATCTTCTCTTAGGAATAACGCCCATCCTGACTGGAAATCTTTCCAGCTCTCCAAACAGAACCTCAGAGTTTTGTCTTGTGAAATGGGGGTGAAGTAAAACTGAGCAATTTCTACTCAGCAAATTGTCTGTGGCCTTTGCCTACATTGAAAGGATCCATAGAAAAACTGTGTTATAAATTGAAAACAATAAACTGTTTGCAATTTATAAATAGGATAAATTACCAAAAACAACCTCCCCTCATACAAATATAAAACAACTTCCAAAGTTCCTCAATAAGTGCCTACATTCAACTCTTTATTTCAGCACTGGCCCCAAAGCATTCAATAGAATATTCCCAGGTGAAATGAGTGTCCTGAAAAATTCAGTAGGAAAAACAAGCATGCTGGAAAACAGAAGTATTGGAAGCTGATGTAGCTGAACGTGGATCAATGACTGAAAAATCCTGGGGAGAACAGGATTTCTGTCCACCCTTTCCATCTGGGAAAGTCCTGTGGCTGAAGATCAGCGTGGCAAGAATGCACATTAATAATAAAAAAAAATGAATGAAATGGTTCATCCTTGATTCTGGCAAGACAGAACTTTTAAAAAGAAATAATGTGCTGGACAGAAAAGCTGTCTTTTCATCGGAGCTTTGGATCTCTGCCATGGAATAGGAACACCAAACTTTGTGCAGGCCATGACAATGAAAGGGAGACATTTTATCCCATATTGTAACAACAAAACGGAGTATTTAAAATCCCAGACATGAAAAATGTTTTTTTTCCAATCATCAGAACATTCCAGTTTGTTGCAGTGGGTGTCTCAAAAACTAGGAAGAGATGCTGGCAGAAAAATCCAATTTATTTTTAATTTTTTTCCCTAAATTAAGTTTTTAGCACAGAGGAAATCTTTTGCAGGAATAGGGAAGGGAAGAATGTTTGGACACAGCACGATGCTGTGCCAGCTACACACAAGAAGAATCAACCTTTTAATTTCCATTTTCTTAGCACAAGCTCCATGTAAATGGTTGTCATGCAATCACCACCTGGTGATAAGGTCTGAGCTTCTAAAAAAATCTCCAAGAAATAATAAATTAAGGACTTGTAAAAGGATAATGAGAGGCTGGAGAAGATGTTTTAATTAAGAAAGACCCTTAAGAGCAGATGAAATACTTCCAGGGGTAAATTTTTGATGAGAAGACAAATTTTTGAGCATTTAGGGAAACACCGAAGGATCTTTCCTGACATTTTCCTTCTCCGGGAAGAGGCCACATGTACTTTCCAGGCCCAAATTTTGGGAGAGCTCTGCCAGGATTTGGAAAACTGAAGGGAGGTGATGCAGCCTCAGGGAATTCCTCGCTCTGTCCCTGCAGGTTTGGAGGTCACAGAGTGCGGGAGTGTCCCGTGCCCGGGATCCTTCAGCACCCGGCTCCTGGTGGACAGCTCCCACTGGGATGGACACGTGGAACCTCAGGTTGGTGGCCAGGGACCAGCTCTGCTCTTGGGCCCAGTTTGGCCAAAAGTCATGGAAAAAAGGTGACAGGAGGGTGCAGGGTAAAATTGGATCTGATCTGCTTGAGTGGGTGGAATCTGGGAGGAGAAATTATGGAGAAAAATAAAAGAGAGCACAAGCGTGAATTCAGATTGTGTGGAAAAACAACAGAGGGGTACAGGAAACAGTGGGCAAGAACTGGGAATCACTGGGGCATGGTTGAGGTTTATTTTTCTTTTTTAGGGTTGGGATTAAATGAGTAAGGTGGTATTTTTTTGTTTGGATTTAGATGTTTGTTAGTTCTTATTTATATTATATTTTCACAAACCGTGAGTTTTACTTTAAGCAAAACTTTAGTAATTTAAGCTAACAAACTAAAAGTTGAGTTTTATTTCTTTCTCTATAAGGCCTTTGAAGGAGAAATTGTTCAATTATGAAATGCTTCGTAAATTATTTTTGCTTTTAACTTAAATTACTTGTGCCCTGCAATGCAGATTTTTTACTCGGTTACACTCTATCACTTAAATCCATGAAGAAGGTGAAGAAGTTTCTTAATCTTGAAAGTTTCATTTTGCTTTATATATATTACTATATTCTAAAACTTTAAACCTTAAGTTTTCTACTATGTGATATCACACACTCTAATCTTAGTTTTATTATTTAATTTTGGAAGCCTTCTCCACAGCCTCAGTCAAATGTAGAGTTCTCCTGGGGGTCGGTGTTCGTTAACACAAAAAAGTCTAAAATTCCCAGTGACCAGGGTTCCAACACCACACAAGTTAGGAACATCATATGGATAGGAGAGGGAAATGACTGAGCAGCTAAGAGGAAATAGGAATATTTTCTCAGAATCATGGAATGATTTGGGTTGGAGGGACCATAAAATCACCCAGTGCCACCCCTGCCATGGCAGGGACACCTCCCACTGTCCCAGGCTGCTCCCAGCCCCAGTGTCCAACCTGGAACTGAACATTCCAGGGATCCAGGGGCAGCCACAGCAAATCTGGGAATTCCATTTCAGCCCCTGCCAGGGAACAATTCCTAATTCCCAGTATCCCGTCCAATCCTACTTTGAAGCCATTCCCTGTGTCCTGTCCCTCCATGCCTTGTCCCCCATCCCTCTCCAGCTCTCCTGGTGCCCCTTTAGGCCTTGGCAGTTTAAAACCGAGGTAAAACCTGGGATCATCTTTCCAAAGAATCCCCACAACCACCTCACCCTCTGCACCCTGCCTGGATTCCCAAGCCACCCCAGGTCTCATCCCAATCCACATGGGCCTGGCCTGCCCGTGGAGCAGAGGCTGGCTCTGTGTCAGGACTGCAGCCACACGACTCCCTGTCCCCTCCTGGCTCTGCAATCTTTATTGGATTTCCATCCATCATTTTGAGGGATCCCTTCAGCACCGTGGAGGTGCCGTTTAGATGTGAGCAGATTCAGTCAAAGTGCCATCAGTTCTTCAATTCTTTCTTGTTTAAAGCCACCAGCTCTGCTCTCAGGGTCCCTCTGGTTCAGGCAGTGTTGAGGAGCTCTCCCAGAAGACCAGTAAAAAGTGGGAAAATGGGAAAGCCCATAGATCTCATGTCCTGACCATGGGGTGTAAAAACCACTGAGCCACACCAGCGCATTCCAAACCCTGCTGCAAGCACACGACTGGCCCCAGCATCCTGACACTGTGGGAAAAATCCCATCTCCAGTCCAAGGACCACCTTGGAACAACTCCCAGGAATTCCCTTTGGCAAGGAACAGCTGTTTGTTTTGCCACCGTGGGGCTGCTGTCGTCACCCACTTGGATGCAAGGAAATAATTAATGGGATTCCAAAGGATTATTGGGAGATCTGCCCTTAAATGTGTAGTGAACACCCAAGCTTTCAGTAATTTTCGTCTTTTTGACAGGAAGGAGATTGAAACAAGTGAACAGAGGTTCTTGAAGCTCTTCACTTTTGGAGGAAGAATAAAATGAAGGTAAATTCTGCAGGTGGAAACTGCTGCTGTTTTAATGTGGGGGCCAAGGTAATGAGGAAAGAACATTTCCAGTGGCACTGAAAAGCAGGAGAAAGAATTCATGGATGATATTTGACCATTTCTGATTTAACTTCAGGGTAGCTGTGCTCCTTGTAAGATTGATTTGGCTTTGTGTCTGCTTTTTATTTTATTTTCTATTTTGATTTACAAAAGGAGAAGCCGTTTTAGAGCAATAAGTCTCTAAAGAGTCAGTCCCTGTGCTTTTTTTTTGGCTTTTTCTCTTTTAGAAACACTTTAACACCTTTTAAAAACACAGGTGACATAGGGAAGGGTTAAGAGAGTTTATTTTTATCAGGGTTGATTATAAATTGAAATAAAGCTGTAAAAATGGAAAGAAAACTGCTAGTTCAGGCTGAAGGATATAAAAATACAAATTAAAGGTTTTCCATGTCCAGTTCTGAAATTTAAAAAAGACTGTTGCTAGCAAAAATAAAAAAATATTTTTTTTTTTTTTAATTCTAAGAAATTACCTTACTTCAACAGCATGCCTTTAATTCCAGAAATCATTATTGAAATTCCAAAGTGCTTTAAGGAGCTGTAAGCACAGCTTTTCATCATAAGTTTTCAGCTCTACAATAAGTTTGTTTTGCAGGGCACAAAGCCCTGCTTGACACCTGAACTGTGGCCGAGGTGTTTGAATTTCCAGTGCCCTGAACCCTGGCCAGAGGTTGCTGCTGTCACGGGGTCATTTCCCCGAGCCAGAAAAGCCATTTACAAAAAATCATTTACAGCTATTTTGTGAAACTTCCTCAGATTTTCCCTCTAATGACCATTTTCAATTTTTTTTCAAGGCACTTTATCTATTTTCCTCTCTCTTTCAAAGAGACTTTTATATTATTTTGGGGCCAGCAAATGAATGTGGAACCTTTGTTTGGAAATCCTGCAGGTGATTGTTTTCCCTGCTCCAGAGATCTCCCAATTTAGGCTTTATTCACACATTGATCCTCTTCTTCAATATCATAAATTTTAATGTAGTTTAACATAGTGAGCTGCCACCAATTTGATTTTCCAGGTCAAAGAGTTCAACCTGCTTTAATCACTGTGTCCAGAGCTCTCTGTAACATTCCCAGAGCTCCTTTTCATCCCATGGAGTCCCAATTTTTTCCCTGATGTTTTCTTGCCTGAACCTATCATGAGTTCCTGTTCAGGGTTTTAAGGAACCAAATAAATAAATTAAATTCGGCCAATTTGTCCTAAATTGGATGCTGCACTGACTCTGAAGGCATTCCATATTTTCAGTGGGAAAAAGGATGATATCCTGCAGGACCTGCTGTTAAATATTCTCTTGTGTCCGTGATTTTTTTGGGTTTTCCTTCTTCCCAGGGATCTCCTTCATGCAGCTCTGCCAATTCCCTGGATTTTTGTCTCAAGGTCTCTGAATTTTTTGCCTTGATGTCGTCTTGGCTGAACCGATCATGAGTTCCTATTCAGGGTTTTAAGGAACCAAATAAATGAATTAAATTTGGCCAATTTATCCTAAATTGGATGCTGCACTGACTCTGAAGACATTCCATATTTCCAAAAGGGATGACATCCTGCAGGACCTGTTAAATATTCTCTGGTGTCCATGATTTTTTGGGGTTTTCCTTCTTCCCAGAGAAAAAAAGACAGAGAGAATTTCTGTACAAACAGAAAAAAATTTAAAAATGCTGGATATGTCCACGTCGCAGCACAGGGATTTTCCAGGGAATCTGGAACATTAAAATTGCTTGGCCACTGATTTTAATCAGTGCATCAGCTGCATTTATGGATTAATAGAATTCTAAATTTGTTACGGCTGGAAAAGATCTTTAAGACCATCAAGTCCAACTATCACCACCATGTTCATTATTAAACCATGTCCCTAGTGCCACATCCACAGGTTTTATTTGAACACTTCCAGGGATGGTGACTCCATGACTTCCCCAGGCAGCCCATTCCAATGTTTTGCAGCCCTTTTTGTGATTTTTTTTTTTTTTTTTGGGATAATATCCAACTTAACCCTTCCCTGGAGCGCCTCGAGGCCGTTCCCTCTCCTCCTGTCGCTCATTACGCTTGAGTGTGTTTGTCTTTCTTGAGAATAAACCAGCATTATATTTTGTAAGGTTTTAAAAAACTCCTCTGAAAATTCAAATTGGAAGCCCATGTCAGGAGGATGAATTTCACTGAGAATCCAATCATAATTCCTAAAAAGTTTAGGGTGAAGCCCTTGTGGAAGAAAACAGCCAAGGTCCTGGTGCTGCTGGCTGCTCTGTGCTTGCATTCTTAATGAGCAAAGCATGGAACTAAATTCAGGAAATAATTTCCCAGCTGTCCAACCATATCATTATAAAACAATGTTTTCCTCATTTTTTAAGCAGTCAGATACCCTGGAATTCCGAATCCAAATCGGATTTCTGTGTTATGGAGTCCAAACCCCACCCAGAAGAGCCCAGTCTGTCTTCATTAACAAGAAACATTTCTATTGATTTCATTTTGCAATGTTTCATATTCCACATAACAAATCTGTATGGTCACCTAAATGAATTATTGCAACTCAATTTGGAATGATTTCATGGGGTTATTGTGTTATCCCTAGGATGCCTCAGTCTCTGGGTGTCAAAACTGGTTTTATTTCATGGAATAACATGGGAAAGTTAATCAGAGTAGGTTAAACCTCCCTGGGAGCCAAGGTCACAGAGAGTCTCAGCTGTAAATTAAGAGGTTGCACTATTTATTTATTTCTACTTATTTATTTTTAAGTATATATTTGAATTTACTTATATTCATTTTTTTTCTATTGGAAAAAATATATGCATGCAAGACAAGAAGGCTTATTTATTTATTTATTTATTTATTTATTTATTTATTTATTTTTCTCTTGGAAAAATATATTTATGCAAGATATTTATTTATGTCTTTAGGTATTTCTTACCTTTCTCAGTCCTATTGAAACTCTTGTTGGGTTCTCCAGCAGGAAACTTTTTTTTTTTCCTCCTGTAAAGCAATCATCATTAAAAGAGGAGAAGTTGCACCATAATTAAGCTTTTCCCAATAAATCTCTTCATTTTAGCATTTTGCTCAGGTTTTACATCACCTTTTCAGGAGACCGGACAATTTTAATTTTAGGAGACTGCGCTATATTTTAGACTTTCAACAATAATTTGATGTTTCTATATTTTGTCCTGTTGACGTTCCCCAGTTTTTTCTCCCACGATAGGGCAGTGCTTTGAATTCCTTGAATCCGGAATTCCTGTTTCATCTCTGTGTGTGGAGGAGCCACAGGCAGCGTCTGCTGGAACTGACTGAGCAACGCCAAAGCTGAGTGTTGAAGCAGGAGCCAATAATTTCATGAAGAAAAAGAATTGTCCGCTCAGGAGACCTGAAGAAATAAATCTGATGTGGAGATTTTTTGGGGGGGGGGATTGTGTCACTGTGTGTGTCAGACACTGAAGGGATTTGGGTGGAGGAGTCAGGAACCCAAAAAGTCAAAAAGTCCGAGGCAGGAGACTGCAAAGTGCACAAACATGAGAAGTGGCCCAGGAGAACCTCGTGAAGTTCCACAATTCCCAGTGCCAGGGGCAATCCCAGCCATGAGCATGGACTGGGAGGAGAATTCACTGGGAGCAGTCCTGAGGAGAACTTGGGGATGTTGTGGGTGAAAATCTGGACAGGAACCACCAGTGAGTGTTGGGAGCCCTGAGATCCATCAGCACCCTGGGCTGCAAACAAGGAGGAGAGAGCAGCAGGAAAGGGATTGGGATTGGGATTGGGATTGGGATTGGGATTGTGTCCCTGAGCCCCCTCACTCAGGTGAGAGCTCACCTGGATCCTGCCCCAGGCCTGGATCCCAGCACAGGGAGGAGCTGGAGCTGCTGGAGAGAGCCCAGAGGAGGCAGCAGGATGAGCAGAGGGATGGAGCAGCTGTGCTGGGAGGAAAGGCTGGCAGAGCTGGCATTGTTCACCTGCACAGGAGAAGGATCGGGGAGGCCTTAGAGACCCTTCTAGTACCTAAAAGGGGTTAGGAAAAAGGAGAGAGAGGGACTTTTTATATGGGCAGAGGGGGAATGGTTTTAAACTGAAGGAGGAAAGGTTAGATGGGATCTTGGGAATTAGGAATTGTTCCCCGGGCTGCTAATGAGGGGCTGGGATGGAATTCCCAGAGCAGCTGTGGCTGCCCCTGGATCCCTGGAATATTCATTTCCAGGTTGGACATTGGGGTTTGGAGCACTGGGACAGTGGGAGGTGTCCCTGCCGGGGATGGAACTGGATGAGCTTTGCATCACGGATTTTTTTGATCCTTCCAACCCAAACCATCCTGGGATTCCATGACAACAGAGGGAGGGGATGGATTGGGCTACACTTCCCTGGCACATCCACCCTCCATCATCTGGGATCATCCTGGCCGTTTCTTCCCATTCCCAAACCTTGTTCTGCTCAGAATTTGTTGAACAAAACCCAACAAACCTTTTTCATCCCAACTCAGGTACCGCCAAATCTGCAGCTCCCAAAACCACAGAGTTTTGGGTGACCGTCAATACCTCAGCTGATGACAATAAATAGACACAGAATCCCTGAGCTCCCTTGCAAACAAAAAGGAGCTGCCTCGTGTCACTGTCACACAACAAATGATTTCCGTTCGCCCCGAGCTTTGACTGAATTTCAATCCCAGGCTTAAAGAATCAGCCTGGCTTCCCCCAGGGGAATTCGGGGCTGTTTTCAGTGCTCAGCAAAAGGAAGGCCCAGACTGTTCATTAATATTTTAAAAAGCCAAACACCAGGATGACACGAGGGATGATGGATTGTGTGTGCTGCCTCTACATTAAAGCAAAACGCTCAGGGAGTTTGGAGCTGAGGATCAGTTGAAGGAAAGCTCCCTCAGATCCCAGCAGCACATGGGTTTATTGCTCCCACGACACAAAATTCCGTGGGGATTCTCTCCTCAATGAGGCAGAGACAGGACTTCTAGCTGCTTTAGGAAGTTGTGGTTTATTTTTATTATCTCCCACAGAAAGAGTGAGTTCTTGTTGCAGGTGTTGAGAACATGGCCAGAAGTCCCAAGACTGATGGTTACAAGGGTTTTTAAGGATTTATTAACCAATAAAACTCTGCCAACAGAGATATTTATGTTTCTAATCCAATACTAAGATATTTTGTTTTATTGACTCATACTAGAGTATGAACTTTCTTACCAATCACATCACCACACACAGAACTCTAAAACTTCTTGTTACCTTTATAACTACCTTTATTTTTTCTACATCTCAGACTTTAAAACTAAACTCATCTCTACTTACCATGTCTCTGCTTTAAACTATAAATCAACATTCTCATTTCTAACACCTAAATTTGAAAGCCTTTTCCAAGGTCTCAGATCGAATCCTGGGCTTTTTTTTTTTTTAAGCTTTGGCTTACAGGCCCAATGTTCTGAGAATTCCTTGCATTTTGAATTCCAGCAGCAGGGCTTCTGGGATCACACTTCTTTCCCCTACACTGGTGGCTGGATCCTCCACTGGTGGTTTTTTTCCCCCAGTTTTTCCCTGCCTGGGCTTTGAACTCTCCAAGGCATCAGCCCTGCGTTTAGAGATCAGAAACTGGGATATTTGGAATTAAATCCCATATAAAAGATGGGAGATCCTCATCCAACACCAACCAGCAGCAGCTGTGCCTGTAGACATCACCCAGCTGAAGGCTCAGCCCTTCTGGTCCATCCCATCTTTGTCGACCATGAATTTTCATTCTTAAAGAGAATCTTGGAATTATTTCCATAACACTGCCTGGAATTTGAGCAATTACCACCATAAATATTAATTTTATCTCAAAAAAAAAAAAATCCCCCTCTTTACATTTTTGAGCAGACACAATCAGGATGTTCTTAATTCTGGTGTAGATTAACCCTGTAAGAGATTTCAGGTTGAAAAGCGGAACATTTTCACCATTAAGTGATTCCTTAACCCTAAAAACCCTGGATTCCTCCATAAATGGGGCTCTACATCCATCTGTATCCTCAGTTCATTCACAATCCAGCTGGCTGGGAAGGTGGAAGAATTTGAGGCTCAAATTAGAGGGTTTTTCTGCATGGGCTCACCATGGGATCTACTAGGAAGGAAAATATCAGTGATAACTGTTTAACATCAAATATTTGTGTCTGAAGACACAAATTTAGGCAAGAATTCCCTAATTTTCTTTATTAAGAAATCAGTGTTTTCTAGTAATTGAGCGACTCTTTTGTCATATTAATATAAGGATTACTTTGTATAAATCCAAACTCTGAATATTTTACAGATTTTTTAATCTATTTTTATGATAACATTTTTACAGGGTGAAAATACTGGCTTTAAATTCCTGCAGTGTTCCTGGCAAAATCTGACACTTCTACATTTCCTTGGTTAATGAGATAGAGATGGGCAAGCATTAAGACAAATCTTTCACAGATTTGGAATGGAATTCTTCCCATACGAAAGTTGATGGTTGGAAAACCATGGAATTTTCTGAGAGCAAAAAACGACTGAGATTTTGTGCTGAAAATGTTCTTTTGTTTGTTTGTTTGTTTGTTTTTAATGATAAAAATATATTTATGGCTATAATTTCTCAAATTTCAGGCAGCGTTATGGAAATAATGCCAAGATTCTATTTAAGACTGAATATTCATGTTTGACAAAGATGGATCTGAATTTCCTGATGGTTAGTCTGGGAATATTTGAGACTGTGGAAGAAAACTGTGGATGTTGTCACCTAAGTTTGGAGAGGCAGTGAGAACTCAGTGGCACTAAAAATCTCACCTTGACAGTAAAACCAAAAGCAAAGAAAAAGAAGAAGAAGGAAAGAAAGATTTTTCTGTGAAAAAGTTTTGCTGTGAGGGGCTATCAGAAGATTGTAAGCGAGCTGAATTAAGCCAGGTTGCTTTCCTAGTGAAATAATAGGAATTCTTTTAAAAAGTGGCAGAAAGCAGCAAAGCAAAAACATTTTGGTACAAAACCATTTTCCCTCTCAGTGTGGAGAGGGAAATAATGAAGGGGTTGGTTTAGCCTCAGTCAGCCCAGAAAGTCCAACTTTAAAATTATTGTTTCATTTATTAATTCAGTCTTGTACAATGCTTATGAAATTTAGTCTTAGTTCCTTTCTTAGCATGAAAACCATGAGTCATGAGGTTTATGTTTTTTTTTTTTTTTATTATTTCTGTGCATTTCTGAGTTTCTAAAGGGCATTCTAGGCAGTGTCCCACATTCTTCAGTGTCCCACAGGAAGAGTTTTTGGGGTGTTTTTTATCACTGTGCCCTTTCCGTGGAGCAATTCTGGGGCAAATTTCACTCTCCATCTCCAAACATAAATCCCAACCCACCAGAAAAGCTCTTTTTCAATGCTAATTCCCTTGATTTTTTTTTTTGTTTAATCATGGAAATCTTCATTATGCTCCAATCACTTCTTCCACAAGAAGAGAAGAACGATGTGAAATTTCAGTGGGTGAAAAGATGGATGTTTTTATCCCAGCATATTTCCTGAGAAATGGATGGAAAAGCTTCCCGGGGAGGATAAATTACCCAATTAGCAAACATAATGCAGGGGACACTTCTCCAGATTGCAGATGCTGTAATCTGACGGGAAATTCTCCATCTCCAAACAGGGACATGATGGAGCTCTCATTATTCTGCCATCAGAGGAGCTGAAAAATGAAACTGTCCATGCCCAAAATATTCAAATAGGATCTCGCAGGCAGCAGATCCTGAATTTCAGATCAATAGGGTTGAATATTTCACCAGCAATCTTACATTTGAAAATCAATGCTGTCAGGGGTGGTAATGCTCTGCTGGAGGAGACTGAAGGCAAACAGGGATGGGCTAAAAGCTTCTCCAGAAGTTTTGTCTGTTTGAGCAAAAAAAATCATTTTACACGGTGATTTAAAAATTTAGAGTTTGGATTTTTCTAACCAGAGGAGCAAAGAGATACATTGCAAAACACAAAGAAGCACAGTTAATTAAATATTTGAGGTATGGAGACTTCTCTGGAGAGGAGACGTTCAAACGCATGTTGGCATTTATTGGGGAAAAAAAAAAAACTCCTTACAGGCATTCAAATCTTGTTCTAGGTGCTCAAAACTTGCTAGAACTTGCTAAAAGCTTTGAACACTTGATGTCCTGACCCAGTTTTCTTCCCTGTGAAGGTGGTGAGGCCCTGGCACAGGCTGCCCAGAGCAGCTGTGGTTGTCTCATCCTTAGAATTCTCCAAGGTTGGTATTTTCCTTGCTTTTCTTCATTTCCTGAGTTTGATTCTTCAATTCCCTTCTCAGCTCCAACTCTTCTGTTTAGTCTGAGCTGAGATTCTGGTCTGCCAGAGCAGAGAGAGCTTAAAGACATTAATATCCACGGGGTTCTTTCCCACTGGGAAAAGCTATTTTTAATATGTGTCCATTCATAATGTGATCTGTTTGAATCCCTGTAATAAAATAGGATGGTCTCGATGATTTTGGACCCTGCTGCAGTGATGTTTCTGCTTGCAGAAGTGTAGGAAAATAAAATCAGCCTTTGTTTGCATCTAGATTTACTTGGTCTGGAATTTAAACTACAGAGCTAAGTTCATGGAATGATGGAGAGCTGCAGGATTAAGGGAAATAAAGAGATTAAGGCAAATAAATTAAAGGTTATGCCGAGGAAATTGTGCCTTGCACCTCACCTGAGCTGTGAATTTTATTGACTCTGGTGTTTGAGCCTCGTTTCCTCATGGGAAGTGAAGAGAACACTGAAACGAGGAATGGTGCTGGTTCCTGGCCTCTGGAATATGATTATCTGCACCCCAAAAATGGGGAGTCTGCCTGCTGGAATCCTCTTTAGTTTTATTGCAGGTGATTCCCAGCCACAGCTCGGGGTTCGGATGGGAAGGGAGATCCTTGTGCCTCCCAGGAAAGCTGAGGATGGGCCCCATTTCCATTTGTGATCCCAAACATCCCTCCCCCACTGCTCTCCCCCAGAGGTCTGAAGTGTCTTTAGAAGGACCACTCTGACTTTTTTTTTGGGACTCAGATCAACAAGAGCAACCAAAAAAGCACAAAAATTGTGATGTCAGGGCATTTCAGTGGGTTCGCAGAGTCCTGGTGGTGGCAACTTCCAGGCTTTGACAGGGAAAGGTCCTAAGGATTGAATCCTGCTTGGAATTGCTTTGTTTGGAGCAATGAGGTCAGTCCAGAGTGTGGCTGCAAATGCACCACCTGCTGTGGGTGTGCCATAAAAAACCCACCAATAATCAGCATTTCCAGGGCAGAATTCCTTCAAAATCTTCCCTCAATCCCCTTGGATCAACCAGATGAGGAATCTGCCTGGAGGGGCAGAGCCAGAACAGGGAGGACACCGGAGATTAGAACTCCCAAACAAAATCCAAGATTTGCCAGCAATATTTCAGCTCTCTCCTGGTGGTGTTTCCCCTCCCACATCCCTTTCTACAGGGATTTCCTGCTAAACCAAGACATATCAAGATCTCTCTCCTTGTGTCTTTTCTAATTGATAAATTCTTAATTATTTCCAGATTTTTTTTTTATTTGTTTGCCCTTAATAATTTTCATTTCTATCTGGTTCCCTAAAATTCATCTTAGCCTTGTAGCCTCTCAGAAACCCAAACATTCTTCTTCCATCCAAATTCATTATCACCACTCTTTAATTCAATTCTTATGGCTCTTTTATAATCTGCTTTTTTTACCTAATAACTTCTCCTACAGCACCTAAAGCAAAATGTTTTACTGAAACATGAATAGATCCAGCGACTTAAAATGGAATAAATCAGTCAGCACATCATGGGAGAGGTATTGGATCAGCCTGGAATGATTCCCTTTTCCAATGCCATGTTGACATAATAACATCTACAGTTTTCTTTCAAGACTTTAATTATTCTTCCTTCCAAAATTTGTGTAAAAGCTCTGCACATGATTAAGTCAGGCTAATGAGCACCGGGGTACCCGAGTCAGAAGGGGAGGAATTCTTTAAGTGATGCATTTGTTATTCTCTGAGGATTTGCTCTAATCCCTGATCTGACAAATTTATTAAAAATCCTTTCTAACTGTGTCCAACTGTCTGCAATTCCCTCTCCTCTTCCTTTGGAATTCTGGGCTGGACCTTGCACTGTCTCCTGCTGTAGGATCTGAAGTCATTTTTGTCTTGTTTCATCTCTAACAGTGACCATTTATTTTCATTTTCACTGGCTATCCTACATTTTCCACTTTTCTGTATTAAATGATCCTTAGTGAATGTAGGACAAATTATTATTTTTAATACTTTGAATATTTTATTTATTTTTTAGCTAATCTGCATTACATCATATCCTTACTCCGTCCTCAACTTTTGCATTGGTCCTGCTTTTTTCCTCCCCACCGTGCACTCTTTTATTTAGATAACTGAAGAAAGTTTTGTGGTTCTCCTTTCCTTCACAAAATTTAGCTAAACTTGGATTTTTAGTAGCTCTGTCTCCACCCTTGTGCTTCCTGAATTCTGGGATGGAGCTGTCTGGGCTTCTGCCTGTTTTTTTCTTCCTTTCCTGCCAGTGCCAGACTCTTTGTTCACAATTTTTTTTTGTGCAATCCCAGCGCTCCCAGAGACGAGGGTGGTTGGATTTCTCTTTCTTTCTTTTCTCTTAATGAGAAATGAAATCATTAATTGGATGATGTTCATTCATGTCACAGAACCATGGGATGGCTTGGGTTGGAAATTGGTAGGAATTAATGGGTAATTACAGTCATCTCTTCATTAGGACCCTCTGATCTTCTGGGATTCTATGAAGATCCAAAGGTTCTGGTGTTTTTTGTTTTGAGAAAAAAAATGAAAAATGGTCCCTGAATGCAAATCATCTTCAGCAGCTCCAGATCTGAAAGCTGCTGTTCCAAGGTCAAGGAAATCAAGGAAATCAAGGAAGATCTTGCTGGGTGCAGAAAAGCTGGGACTGGGAAGGGATTAATTTATTACAACATTTCTGAATCTGAAAAAAACCCAAACCCTTTCCTCAAAAATCAGGTTCTCCCAAAAGGAGCTCTATGGTCAAAAACCTGCTCAGGACATTTCATCCACAAGCCTAAAAACACCACTAAACCCTTATTTTTCCTAATTAAAAAAAAAAGAAGAATAAATAAGTTTTATTTAATTTTAAATAACTTTTGCAGTGATACTGCATCTGTGGCAGCAAGAGCCAAGAGAGGGTGGATTCTCTTCAAGGGATTTCCTTTGAGGACAGAACCCCAGGAGAACAAATCCTACAACAGGGCACGTTCTTGGGGGGGAAGAGTTTTTGTCCAACTCATCCCTTCCCCTGGTTTGTAAAAGCCTGACATGGTTAGACCCAGCTTGGGTGGCTTCTCTAAACAGGTGAGCCCTGGGGGTATTTTGTTTTCCTTTTGCTTGCTGTGCTGTCCAAACTCTCCAATCCTCACATCCATGGGCTTCTACAAACAGGTGAAGCCTGGGGTTAAAATATTTTGTATTTTTTTTTTTTTGCCGGCTGTGCTGTTCAAGCTCTCCATGGGATTGTGATCCATCCAAAGCCAAGAGCCCATGGATCTCATCTTTATTAGCCCAGCTTTAATGGTGAGCTGGTTTTGCCTCTTTGTCCCTGGAGACCAGACTGTTGGGAACAAACCCTTTAAAGCTTTATTGCTTTCGCGTTCCCATTGTTTCCTTGTCACGGCTCTGCTGAGCAGAACTTCCCTTTGACAGTGGCTGCTTCTCCCTAAAAGCTTCTGACTCTCCGAGGCTGGACCAGCAGGCTCCATCCCAGCATCTCCCTCTTGTAATTGCCTCAGGGCCAATTCCTCCTAAAAGAATTAAAAATGCAAATCCAATCTCATAATTGTGTAATATGATCAAGCTGGCAGCTGGATCAATACCGGCCCTGGCTGTCGATAAAGCAGCTCCCAGCTCTGTTTGTCAGAGCTGGCCAACGTCACTTTATCACTGCTGCTGGGGTCCTTCCCCCTCCAGGAGAGATGACATTTTATCAGTGCTTTCCTATCAATCAGCTCCAATTTTTGCATCATGGAAATTCCTCCTGTCGTCCTGCCGCTGCCTGGGTTTTCTTTGGGAGGCTGGAGAAGGAGTCAGGCAGGCTTTGGCTTCTCCAGGCTGTCACAGGGACTGGGACTGACAATAACACACTGGGGTATCTTCATTTTCTAGCCACAAATGACACGGGGTTACCAGCAAAGGGAAGCACTGTGGAAAAGGAAATCTGGGAATCAATGAGTGAATTCCCGCTGGTGCTGGAGCTGTTGGGTTCTCTGTAAATGAAAGGCTTAATATGAGATAAACTTCCCACCCCTGAGGCTCCAAACCCACTCCAGACAGTTATTTCTTACTCAAGAATGCCTCCATCCAAAACAGAGTGTTTTGGAATAAGGTCTCCTGGTCCAAAATGTGGAGGGATTAAAAGGCACAAAAATTGAATTAGCATGGACATTGTTCCTCCCTGCCCAGCCACAACAACAAAAACTGAAATAAATCAACTCATGATAAAATATATGAAGATAATGGCCCAGTCTGCCCAGCTTCTTCTGTACAATTCCTGGCCGCAGAGTGTTTTGGGAAAAGCAATAAAAAAATCCCTAACTCACACAGGGATCATTCCATAGGTAGCAAAACAATCAGGTGGCTTTTTTTTGGGAGATCCCAGCATTATTCAGATGTACAGAAATAGGGAACAGAAAGGAAGGGAAAAGGTTTGAATTCCCAGATTTGCTGTGGCTGTCCCTGGATCCCTGGAATGTTCAGTTCCAGGTTGGACACTGGGGCTGGGAACAGCCTGGGACAGTGGGAGGTGACCCTGCCATGGCTGGGGTGGGATGGGATGATCTTCAAGTTCTCTTCCAACCCAAACCATTCCATAACTCAAAGCTTCTGTGATTGTAGATTAAAAACTTAATACATGTATGGGTACCTCACCCAGTTCATCTGCTGGGAAGAACTGGAAAACAAATCCTGGGAGGAGCAGCTGAGCTGGGAAAGGGGCTGAGCCTGGAGAAAAGGAGGCTCAGGGGGGACCTTGTGGCTCTGCACAACTCCCTGACAGGAGGGACAGGGGAAAAATGAGAGGAGATGGCCTCAAATGGCACCGCGGGAGGCTCAGGTTGGAGATTGGCAAAGAAAATTTCCCTGTCAGAGCGGTCAGGCCTTGGGATGAGCTGCCCAGGGAGGTTTGGAGTCACTGTCTGTGGGAGTGCTCAGGAGCAGTCTGGATGTGGCCCTTGGGGACAGGGTTTGGGGTGATGCTGCTGCTGCTGGGTGGCACTGGCTCATCCTGGAAATTCCTTCCCACTCTGATGATTCCATGATTCCTGGGAATGCTCTTCTCTCCTGTCTCTTACAGCTGATCCACAGCAAGAAATCTGCTGCCCAAAAAATCAAGAGCATAAACAGGATAAATGGAATTCAAACACAAATGCACTGAGGCAGAAGAGCATCAACACTCACAAAATAAAGACATTTCACTCACAATCAACTCACAGCAAGAGAAGTTTTGCTGGTGCTGGCCAGAGAGTAAAAATTCAGTGTCAGGAAAATATAAATGTTCCAGCTATGTTTTTGTTTCCCTCTGGAATGGAAACAAAAATTTTAAGAACATTTTTCTGATTTGGAAGTGGCTCAAAAATTGCTATTTTTGTATTGAAAAGCTCCAGGTTTTGGTGCAGGCCTCAGCACAGAATCCCTGGCCTTCAGAAAACTTGGTCAAACCCAGTAAATCTCCACAGAATAACCCAGCCTTGATAAACTCCATATTTTAATGCAGTGACATTTTGTTGAGAGCGTTCCAGCTGCCCTGAGCTGTGGCCTGGTTGAGATTGGGCAATTTGGAGTTATTAATATTGCTAAATCTTCCTTTTCAAAGGCCACCACATCTCTTGATGATCACTGGACATAAGGAATTAATAATTTGGAACTGGGGAGAGGGTAGAGGGAGGGCTGTGGTGTGGTTTATTAGACCCAGGCAGAGGGTTGTAATAAAGCTGCCCATAGGCAGGTCACAAATCATATTTTTGGTTCTTAACAAAAATAATTATTATTTTAAAAAGAAAAGCACCCCAGCTCAGCTGGCTGTGAGTTCCCATCCCAGATGGCAACGGAGACTCCCTGGATGAGCCCCTGAGCAGTAGGGCTGGGACAGCTTGAGCCTGATTTTCCTTGGTGGAGTGCCTTGGGATGGGACAGGATAGTGGGAGAAGGTGTCACCTCACCTGTGGGTTGGTGGACATGTCCCTAATTGTCCCTTCCCTTGGCTCAGGGTTCCAAAAGTATCCATGGAATGCGGTGCTTGATCCCAAAATGAAAATTGTTCCCTGCTCATGGAATCCCAGGATGGTTTGGGTTGGGAGGGACCTCAAATCCCACCCAGTGCCAGCCCTGCCGTGGGCAGGGACACCTCCCACTGTGCCAGGCTGCTCCAGCCCCAATGTCCAACCTGGAACTGGGCACTGCAAGGGATCCAGGGGCAGCCACAGCTGCTCTGGGAATTCCAACCTCTTCCAATGCCTCACTCAAGAGCTCCTGGCTGGGAAGGACCTGGAGCAGGGATTTAGGGAATTTATGGTGGTGCCTGATCCATGTGGTGCTCAGAAATGAAGAAATTCCTTTTCCTTTCCTTCCAGCGCCTCCACACAATCCCAAGACTTCAAGGAGTTGTAACATCCTTAGAAAAATGTCAGTTCTATCCCTTGACAGTCACACCAAAAACACCTTCACATTTTTAAATGTTTAACCAGATCAAGATGATTTTTAAGGTCTCTCTTTAAGGCAGGGACACCTTCTCTTATCCCAGGTGGCTCCAAGCCCCAATGTCCAACCTGGAACTGAACATTCCAGGGATCCAGGGGCAGCCACAGCTGCTCTGGGGCCTCACCATCCACACAGGCAGGAATTCCTAATTCCCAGTGTCCCATCCAATCCTACTTTGAAGCCATTCCCTGTGTCCTGTCCCTCCATGCCTTGTCCCCAGTCCCTCTCCAGCTGTCCTGGACCCCTTTAAGCTCTGAGCTCTCCCTGCAGCTTCTCCTCTCCAGGCGAGCACCCCCAGCTCTCCCAACCTGGATCCACGATTCCATGATCCTGTGAAATTAGAGATTTAAGAGTTTTCCATGGCATTCCTTTCCTCTCTGCCATCACCGTGCCAGCTTTCCTGGCCCTGCACACCAATCCATTCTGGAAAGGTCACACACTTCACTCCTCTCCCAGTTTCCCTACACACTGACCCTGCTTCCAACAACTCCTGTGCCAAGATTTCCCCAGGAAAAGCAGTGTGGGTGTGGGATGTGATGGGTGAGCCCAGCTTTGATCCCCAGCAGTTCACACACTGAGATGCTCTCCTTAAGTGGCTGTAAAACACCAGCGTGACACAGGAACAGCAGAATATTTCCCTCTTCGTTTTTGCTACAAGTTAATTTCTAGGCAATTACTGCAGCTTGAAACACTTGCATTTGCTCTGCAGGAAGAAGAAGGTTATTTAAATTTTTTTTTTTAATCTTTTTTGTCATTAATTATTGATGATTCGGATCAGGAGCTGTTTATTGCCTCTTTATTTTGCAAAGAGTTTTCAGTGTTAGGGGGTGCGTGGTGCACGGATACATCGTTTATTTGGCCAAGAAATCGTTGTGAGGGAAGGGATTTTTGCCTTTTACACCTTGGATTTTCAAAAGCTGGGAAGCTGGGTTGCTGTCCAGCCTCATCTGGCTCCAAATTGTATTTATCCAGGGGAAATCTGACTTAAAATGGCCAAAACGGCCCAAAAAAATTGCATGAGAAATAGCCCAAAAAGTCCTAAAATCTGCACTAAAACACCCAAAATCTGCCAAAAATTCCGAGGATTTCTGAGAAAAATATTGGGAAAGAGCTCCTAATAAACCCACACTAAAATATTATAACACCCCGCCCCCTCAAAATCCTGCAGAAAAGTCCAAAAATCAGTCACTGGAAACCTAAAATCAGCAGCGAAACAACCAAAGTCTACACTAAAAGACCCAAAACCTACAAAAATCCTGAGGATTTCTGGGAAAAACATTAAGAAAAAAAACAGGGAAAACGCAGCCAAAAAAACCCCCTAAAAATAGCCAAAAATTAGCACTAAGAAATTCAAAAATCCCCGAAAAATGGAACTAATAATGGCCAAAAAAAAATCCTAAAAATCCAAAAATGGTCCCAAAACCCAGCGAGATTCCAGAAAAATAAACGGGAAAGAGGAAACTGTGTTGTTGTAGAGCTCCTCTCCTCACATGGAGCACTTGTTTCCTGTTGATAGCAAGGGGCTGATGGCTGATAATTGCCCTGACAGATTGAGAGGGATCAGGCAGAGCTGAGAGCCAGAGTTATGGAGGAGAAAAGGAGGAGGCTGTGGTTTCACTGACGAGGAGAAACCACAGGGAGACAGCCTTGCCTTGGATTCAGGAGCCGTTGGGAATGCTCCTCCAGGTTTGGGTGAGCTCCCCCTTCCACCACAGAGCACCCAAAGCAAGTGGTTTTAGCAATCCAAGAGCTTTGGAATTCTGGTGCACACCCCGGGATTAAAAAATGGACAAAGGATAAAATCCAAGCCCTCTTTGCTGATGGTTTCCAAATGTGAGTGTGGGGAAAGGGTGACATCAAATCGTGGAGCGGTTTGGGATGGAAGAGAAGTTAAAGATCATCCAAGGCCACCCATGACACCTCCCACTGTCCCAGGCTGCTCCGACCCCAGTGTCCAACCTGGCCTCAGGCACTGCCAGGGATCCAGGGGCAGCCACAGCAAATCTGGGAATTCCATCCCAGCCCCTGCCCACCCTCCCAGCCAAGAATTCCTTCCCAAAATCCCATTAATCCCTCCCCTCCTTCTGTCTGATCCCACTGCCCCAAATGGCTCCAGATTCCTTCCCAAAATCCCATTAATCCCGGCCCTTTCCAGCCTGATCCCACCACCCCAAATGGCTCCAGATTCCTTCCCAAAGTCCCATTAATCCTGGCCCTTTTCCAGCCTGATCCCACTGCCCCAAATGGCTCCAGATTCCTTCCCAAAATCCCATTAATCCCGGCCCTTTCCAGCCTGATCCCACCACCCCAAATGGCTCCAGATTCCTTCCCAAAGTCCCATTAATCCTGGCCCTTTTCCAGCCTGATCCCACCACCCCAAATGGCTCCAGATTCCTTCCCAAAGTCCCATTAATCCTGGCCCTTTTCCAGCCTGATCCCACCACCTCAAATGGCTCCAGATTCCTTCCCAAAGTCCCATTAATCCTGGTCTTTTTCCAGCCTGATCCCACTGCCCCAAATCGCTCCTTGGCTCATGAGTTGAGACTGGAAGCACCTACAGTTTCCTTTCTTTGTACAAAATTTCAGGCGAAATTTCAGGTGGTTTGTAACCCAAATTTCCCCTCTTTTCTGTATAAATGTTTTGGTTGAAAAATAGGAATAGGGAAACCTGGGTGAAAACATGAGGTGAAGGTGGCTTTGGCTAACAAGGAGTTGGAGTCAAGGAATTGGTCTTTATGAGCTTCTCCTGAGAAAACTGTGGGAATTTTAGGGATTTTTGCTGAATTTAGAGATTTGATTTCCAGCTGAATCTGGACCTGTCTTTGGCCTTTTCAGGGCTGCATTGGTGGGAAAATGAAATGAGCTGTTCCCAAGAATGAGGGGAGAAAAACCCAAGTAATTGTTGAGAGAGAAAAATGAATTTTTAAGGGGAAATATTAAACATCTGCTTGTTATTTATTCATAGGTTCCAGGAATTTGCAGAAATTATTTTGTGTCATTTTGAGGTACTTTGGAGTCCTTTCATGAATCTGAACATTGAAGCAAAATGGGTAAGGAGATTGTTTTGCCTTAAATACTTTGGGGTTTTTCTGGTGGTACAAACAGAACCCAGACACAATTAAAACCCAGTTTAATTAAAATATTTCTCTGCTGGATGAAGTGACCAAAAAACGATGAATTTAAAACCTTCAGTCATTCAAATCCTGTAAATCCCAGTCAATAATTTTATAGCCTTTCAACTTCTGCTCTTAGCACAACTTAAAAGCGTCGGAGTGAAAAAATGGTCTAACAAGTGCTCCTGCTATAACAAGACTATTACTTCCATTGATTTTTTTCCAAGAGGAAAACCCCCAGCTAAAATTCCAGAAGGAGATGAATACAACTGCCTTTTAATAATATTAACTTTCTGGAAATCAATATTTTCTCTCATTTTACACCATACTTTGCTACACCCCAGTCACTGTACAAGCCGTGAGAATCGATGCAGAGCCTGTGGATCTGCAAGGACCTTCCCAAAGGCTGGTGTAAGGGACAAGGATTAGTTAAGTCTGACCTGGAAAATCAGAATTTAAATTTAAGCTCAGAAAATGGCAAAGTGCTGCTGGTGGCTCCAGATCCAGAGGGATTTTGGGACAAGGATTAGTTAACTCTGGCCTAGAAAAGCAGAATTTAAGCTCAGAAAATGGCAAAGTGCTGCTGGTGGCTCCAGATCCAGAGGGACTCTGGGACAAAAATGCCTGGGTTTGCTCCTGATGCTGATGGATGTGTGAAGATGGAAAGGTGCAAATCTTCAAGCAGGCCACCCACAGCCAGATTTGAGTATCCCCAAGGATGGACGCTCCACGCTTTCCCTCTGCATCCCATGTCAGTCCTCAGTTTCTTACAGGAAATCTGTTCCCCGATGTTCCTGCATCTCCCTTTGGACAATTTTCACACCCTGCTTACTTAGACCCTACAATATTTAATTTATTTCATTTATTATTTTATTAATTTAATTTATAAGCATGTGTAAGTAACTCAAGGACATTAATTACCAACATAGGATGATGGGAAAATTGGGGTAAGGATATTCCAGCATCCCATGGATGTCAGGGAATCAGGACAAATTATGGCTTTTCCAGTCGTCCTGAAGAAACTCCAGGGCCTGGGATCACTACCCCAGGTTGCTCCAAGCCCTGTCCAACCTGGCCTAGGACACTTCCAGGGAATGGGGACTCCACAACCTCTCTGGGCAACCAAAATAATCACCCAAATTTTGGTGTCCATCTGCAATTCCACCTCTGGGGCCCATCTGGAAACAGAGCTTTGGAAAAACAGCTGGAAAACTTCAGCTCCAGTGGGTTGTGTCCCCTTCCTCTTGTCCTTGATGGAAAAAAAAACATTTTGTGATGTGGGGGCAGAACCTACACCTGATTGTAAATAAAGATATTTATTGATGGGGCTGGATCTAAATTATCTTTATCCCAACCCAAGCCTTTTCATGACTCCAAATCCATGATGAAATGAAGTTGCATTTTATCACCAAACCTCTTTTAAACCTCTCCTTTCCCTCTTAGTCTGAGCTCAATCCAGCAAAGGTTTGGCCATATTAAAATATTCCTGTGCTGAAACTTAAAGAAATCCCAGGAATGTTGTGAGATTTCACTGTAAGAGGAATAAGGGGAAAAATTTTTATTCCCCATGCTTTCATTCCAATTAATTCTGTCCATAGAAAAGTTTACCTAAATGAGGTTTTCTTCACAGAAAGCTGCTTTAAAGCAGGTGAGATTGTCATGATTAGGAGACTGGGAGAACTTTAAAAATACTGCATTTTAAATTTTCCCGAGGATAGAATATTCCTGTCTTGGATATTTCTGTTCTGGATGAAAGTCTTCTTGCCAAAAAAAATTCCTAACTTTTGATCAACTCTACAATGAAGCTTTGTCAGTGAGGACAGAGACATAAAAGTCAAGGCATGGAGAATATAAAATGAACAATATTCCTCATTTCCAGGCATAAATTTTCTACCTGGGCATAAACAGGTAATTTGGATATCAGTAGGATATTCCAAGTATTCCTTTGCTTTTTCTATACACAAGCAGAAGCTACTTCCTTTTTCCAGTTCTGGAGTCTTCCTTCCTTAACGTGGCCTTGCTGTTCAGATATTTTTTGGGGACAGGGGGTGTGAAGAAATTAATTAATAATAATAAGGAATTCCTTGTAAAAAGAAGAAATTCCACGACAAAATGATGTGTACATCATGGAAACAGCGTGTACATCTTTTTCATCGCGAAAAAGACCCTGCTGGTGTTTTCTGCAAAAATATCTCGTGCTGCTTTCAACTTTGTCAGGAAAATATTCTAGGAAAAAGCTGTTTAAACAGCAGTGCAAGAGCCAGAGCCAGTAACTGTCAACTCAAACCTTTTTTTTTTGTTGTTTGTGTTATCGTTTTTTCTTCATTTTTCTAATTTTTCACCAGCATTCCTGGGGTTTTCTCTGCATTGTCCCAACTGCATCTTGTGAAATCACAAAGATATTCCAGTCCCTTTATGCTTTCTTATTTATTAACCTCTCCAAAACGTACCCAAGCATTTTTCCTTTGCCTTCCTCCCTGTATGGATGTGCTGCAGGAGCCTCCCAGCCTGGAGCATGTGGCACAAGAAATGAGGGAAAAGCCTCATTTATGGCCTTAAATTGTACCGGGGAGGTTCAGATTTATGAGGAAATGAATTTTTATCCCTCAGGAGAGGTCAGGAATTGGGATGAGCTGCCCAGGGAGGTGGGGCAGTCACTGGAAATGTTCAGGAGCTGTCTGGATGTGGCACTTGGTGCTGCTGGTGGGACTGGATGATCCTGATGGGCTCTTCCCACCTCGATTCCACAACTCTGGGGTTTTGGGATGAGTGGTGCCGGGCCATGATGTGCCACGGGCATCTCCCAGTGCTGGTGGAGAAGCTGGATTTCATCCAGGTGCTCAGAGCCTTTCCCCACATCTCCTGCAGGGAGCTGTGGTGGGGTTAAACTCTGCTTAAAATTCCTCCAGAGCCCCAGATCTCAACCCCCATGCTTCTAGGATGGTTCTACAGGCATTTCTGTTGTCCTTGGACATAATAACTGAATGAATATTTGGGAAAAAAATACGACTTTGGTAAATGATCAAGATCTGTAAGTATTAACCATTTGTCAGCAGAAATAAAAAAGCATCTCCAATCACCATCACTACTCAATCTGGGGGCTTTGCTCTCCTCTGTAGCACACAGGCTTGGATCTGGATCTAACAAAAGTATTGGAACAGAGCTAAAATGCTCCTAAAGCGTCTGGAAAGAGTCTTGGTCAGTGTGGCCAAGACTCCTCACTGATTCTGGGTAAGGAGGGGACCTTGTGCCAGCTAAAACTCAACTGGGTTTTGAGCTCGAAATCAGCTGGGAGTGGCAGGGGTGAGGAACAGCCTGGCTTTGATGGGAATGCTCCCCGTGGCCGAATTTTTGGTGCCTGTGAAGACACAAAACACACACAAAGTGAACTTCTCCCTCTGTCCAGCTCCGAAAGACACCGCTCCCCAAACGAACGATTAATGCCTGAAAAAAGCCTGAAAAATGGCTCTCCCTTTGACCTTTCTAAGGTTTGTCATTTAGTTGACATACCCATTACCTCCAAAATCAAATGTGTTTGTCTAAACATTATTCTGATGTTTGCTTTGGGCCCCAAAGGTCAGACAGCTGACCACTAACTCGCTGACAGTGATCAATTCCGGCTGAAATCCTGTCACTGGGCCTGTTTATTCCACGATCCATCTCTGCTTTGCCAGCCTCCCCCGCCACTTTCTGCTGTTGAGGCGCTTTTAAAGCTAACAATAATCCAATTTGGGATTGATCAATGGCAGCGTGTGGTCAGCAAGCAAAATGACAAAGTCTGCGTGCGGCCGCTGACCACAGGCTGGGGGTGTTCTGCATGGGGCTGGTTGCAAAGGGGAATGGATGGAAAACGTTCCCAGTCCTGCTCTTCCAGCTGCTGGGAGCCAGGATTTGTGTGCTCAGGACCGACACTTCTCCTGTGCTGCAAATCTGGTTCTTCAGGTGGCTGCCTGTGCTTAGTGTGAGGTTAAAAACTATTCAGAAAGTGTCCTTGGTTTTGTTGGAGTGCTTTTCCAAGTGAATTCTGCTCAGAATTCAGCCTTGATGTTGGGAAAATTTGGAAGTAACTCAGGAGAAAAAACACCACTTATCTATACTGAGCTCTGAGCACGAAGTAACAAGAGTAGAGAGAGACAATTTCTAATTCTCAGGGATTGTAGGGGTTTTATTCAATAGGAAGGGAAATGGAAATGGGCCTGTTCCCTTGTTTTTTAGTCAGGTAATTCAGAATAAGGGCAGGACAGGAAGAGGGGGCAATTTAGGAACAACTTTCTGGGTGTTCATGGAGAATACATTCCCCAAATTGTTGCCAAATAATCCGTGCTGTTTGGCACTGGCACAGATTGCCCAGACAGGATTTAAAGACCTTAAAGAGGACCTTAAAAATCATCCATTTCCACCCCTGCCATGGCAGGGACACCTTCCTGTAGGAGCATCAAGGGGTAGGACGGTCAGGATGGACGGAGACAGGAGATCTCTGAAGCCAGGTTTTGGAATTTGTGGTTTATTGCAAAGGGCCTGGGTGCAAGGGCCCTGCTGGGAACTGCCAGACACAGCTCAGAGCAGGCACCAGAGAGCAAGAGAGTAAGAAAATAAGAATTGAGAGGTAAGAGCAATAGCAGAAGGAAGAAGGGAGAGGTAAGAGCAATAGCAGAAGGAAGAAGGGAGAGGTAAGAGCAATAGCAGAAGGAAGAAGGGAGAGGTAAGAGCAATAGCAAAAGGAAGGACAAGAGAGAGAGGTTCCTGTTACAATACAGAAAATCTTCTGTGCTGAATATTCTAATTTTCACTGACCAATCTAATACAAGAGACAAATCCTACAGCATTTACACACAGCCTGTAAGAATCATTACATTACCACACTGTGTTACATTTCAAACCCTAAAAACTCCTCTGTGGACCCTTCTGCCAGGCTGGCAGGGTCTGCTCTGACCCTGGAGCTGTGTGCAGGCAGAGGGAATTGTTCAGTCCAGAGGGGATCACTCTCAGCTGCCCACACTGTTGTTTTCAGTTGTTCAATAACTGAGGTTTGGAATCTCAGAGATGGCTTTAATTTCATTCTCACTTATAGTTCCCATATTCTCAAAATCCTTTGCCAGGCAATCAGATTTATAAGGTTCTCCTGTTTCATCTTCCCCAACACCTTCTGCTGTCCCAGGCTGCTCCAGCCCCAGTGTCCAACCTGGAACTGAACATTCCAGGGATCCAGGGACAGCCACGGCTGCTCTGGGAATTCCATCCCAGACCCTCCCCACTCTCCCAGGGAACAATTCCTAATTCCCAGTATCCCATCCAATCCTACTTTGAAGCCATTCCCTGTGTCCTGTCCCTCCATGCCTTGTCCCCAGTCCCTCTCCAGCTCTTTTGGAGCCCCTTCAGGCTCTGGGAAGGGCTCTGAGCTCTCCCTGGAGCCTCTCCTGTCCAGGCTGGACTATCCCAACTCTGTCAGTCTTCCCCTCATGGGTTTTTAGTAAAGCCTTTTTTAATCAAAGGGTGGTAGTGAGATTCTTTCAAAGCATTGGAGGATGAAAAAGAGGAGTGAAGTGCAGTGACATCAAGTCTAGAGATCAGGGAAAGGTTCTTCCCTGTCCCAGAGGGTGCTGGCACTGCCCAGGCTCCCCAGGGAATGGGCACAGCCAGAGCTCCAGGAGCTGCCAGGGATGCCCAGGCTGGGATTGTTGCAGGGTCTGGGCAGGGACAGGGCTTGGACTGATGATCCTGTGGGTCTCTTCCAGCTCAGGATATTCCATAATTCTGTGACAAGATCCTGGTCTGTGTCTTGGCTGCATTCTCCACCCTCAGGCCCCTCAGGAGTTCTGGAGGTGGCTCCATGGAGTGTCCCCTCCTTGTAACAGTGACGCAGGAGAGCTTCCCTCCCTGCAGCTCTCCAAGGAGAGTGGGATCACGAACTCTCGGAAGTGTCCTGGAGTCTCTGATCCAAAGGACAGGGCACCATCAGTGGTGGGAGCCTTTGCAATCCTTTTGTCTGGATTATTTTGGTGAACTCCTGCTCCTCCCTCCTGCTCCCTGGACCTGCAGAAGAGCCCAGTACACCTCAGTGACTCCAGAGGTCAGGGACACTTTGAGCAGCCTGGGGACATGGTGACACCAACCTGTTCTCAGACTGGGACATTTCAGGTATCTTCCATCTTACCATGAGTGACTTTGGTGGAATGTTTTCTGCAGGATGCTGGAAATTCCTCCTGAGGAGGGCACCAAATTTCCCCAGGGTTTTATGGGCCTTGACTCATTCCTTTCTTCTGAAACTGCCTTTTTATTGTGCCTTTTAATCCTGTAAAATTTATGAGGCGGACTTGAGTCTCAGAGCTGCAGCCAAGCTGAGGGACAGACTTCCAGTTCTGGAAGATTTCCTCTTTTGCTGTTGTTTCTCCATCCTCCTTTGTCCTGCTGAGGAGCAAAGGGAAAACTGCCCTTCCAACAGGTGATTCCAGCAAATCCTTGACATCATCTTTTAAATTTCTTGTGTTGCATTCTTATTTTTGCTTAGCTCATCCTTCCTCCCTATCTTAATTCCACCTGAAGGAACCTCTCCATGCCATTTTGTTTGACATGAGGGAGAATTCTTTTACTTTTGATGGGATAAAATAGAATTAATTTCATATTTGAGCTGAGATTCCAACAGCAGATCCTCTGAGTATGCTGGAAAACAAATCAACTGGAGACCACTTGGATTGAGCACAGATATGTAAGTTTAAAATTTAGGGATATGAGATGTACTTCTGAATTATGGTGCTCCAAGCCTCATCCAGCCTGGCCTTGGACACTTCCAGGGATCCAGGGGCAGCCACCTCTGTGCCAGGGCCTGCCCACCCTCACAGGGGAGAATTTCTTCCTAAATCTGAACCTAAATTTCCCCTATTTCAGTTTGAACATAGATTTGAACCCCAAGTAATACTGAACATTGATGCGTAAGATCTGTCGCTTGCCTAAATTTCTTTTGTTCTTCATTATTTGAGCAGAGTTCTCAGGTGGGCAAATCCAGATAATGCTGCAGCAGAGAAGATTTGGATTCATCTCAGCTGTGCCCAGACCATATTTCCATGCATTCCTCCAAACAGACATTGGTTTGTTGTTAAAATAATAACACGTCTCAGCAATAAAATCTGCCTTTGATAGCTCGTTCAATAGATTTGTAGAATGTAATTAAAGCATATCACTACATTGACAGCAAATTGATGACCTTTTAATTATTTCAGGAGAGCTGAGTGCACAATCTTTTCTCACCTACCTGGAGAAAACAGGCAGCATTTTGTGAGGGAATTATACATTTAAATATGGAGAATTCATTTTGTTTTTCACTTTGAACTGGGTTATCCAGCTCTTGCTGAGCTCCAGGGGGGGATGTGAAGGGTTGCCCACTCTGTCCCAAAATTTTCTTAGGAAGTTTGTGCAGCTGAATCCCTCAAATCCTGGAAAAAATTGTGAGGAATCCATGGCAGATGATGAAAATCCTGGATAAAGGGGATGCTCAGGAGGATCAGCTCAAAATTCCAAACCCAAAGCAATGAAGGATTTCTTAGGCATTTGGTCTTTGTCACCTGTGTGAAAAATGAGGAAACAATTCCCACTAACTCAGACTGTCCCCGTTGATGCTGCTCTGCACAACTGATTCCCAAAGCCCTCAGGAAGCCAGAGAGCTTTGTATTAATGTGGGAATTACTGCACAAAGAGAATTCCAACATTTTGGGGAATAACGTTCCCTGAAACCAAACTCTTTCGGAAGGCTTCGCCTCCTCAGCCTTTGCCCCAAATACAGAGAGGGGGGTTTGTCCAAAGCTGAAAAATGTGGGACATGTTGATTTTTTTCTTCCCCTTAATGAAATTAAAGGCAGCCAGTTAATCTTTAGCAGGATTTTTAGTCATTAATCCCAGAAAGAAACAGGGCTGCTTTATAACAAAGCACCTCAAGTAAGTGATCTTGATTTATTGTTGTGCACGAGGAATGCGCACTGGGGCTCAAGCAGCTTTTTATAATTGAATCAAGCTTATGATTCTCTGTCAAATTGTTCATTTTGGGCTGGTTCTTGCTGAGTTTTTCCCTTTTCCCCCCTTTTTTTCCTGGCCATTTCCAGCAGTTTGAGTGTTTCTGCTGCTCCATTCATGTTAAAGATTTCCATTAAGGGGGTGCCTTTATGATGAGAGAGACTTTCAGGTTTCTTTTAAGTGCTGGGAAAGGGGCAAGAGGGCTAAAATGAAGGATGATCCCCAGGCATTTTTCCACATCCAAACCCCAAGGACAGAGCAGACCCAGAGACAAAAAATCTCCAGGACTTCCCAGAAAACTGCAAAGGGAAGGGTGCCCATCTTGCTGGGTGAAAAAGCATTGGTGAAAGCACTCCAGGTCTCCAACCCAGGCATTTTGAAGAGGAACAACCCAGTTTCAGACCATTTCAGACCAGTTATCCAGTTCCTCAAGTTCTGTTGTGAGTTACACCATCCTTTTGGCCAGTGCAAAATGGCTCCATGAGGGGAAAACATTCCCTCCTTTGTTCCAGAACCTTGGCATTTCTTTTTCCAACACAGCTCCTCTCCCAAACCAGAGGGGCTGAACTTCAAACATGATCAGCTGTGCCCTCTGGAGCTGCCACAATTCCTAACAGATGCTGGAATGTCCGTGCTCTGCATTGTTAGGATTAAGGCTGCGTGTGAGTAATATTCCATTAGGATTTGGGAACAGCCAAGCTGGAAAAACTCAGTGACAACACCAAAATCCACAGTTCCTGCCACTCTTCCAGTGTGGTGCACAATGGGAAACCCTCACCTGAGCGTCCCCAAAACACACCAAAAAAATGACATTTAATCATCATAATATTTTTCCCAACCTGAATCGCCTTGCTTTTATTAATGCTTTTTGACCGGAGCTTCTGTGGTTTAATTTCCTGTAGCTATCAAGTGACAGTGAATCAAGCAAAGCCTTTAACCTTGGCTCCCTTTTGCATTTAGAGCTGCCTGGGTTTGACAGTTTTAAACTGGTGTTAATCCCCCTCCCTTTTCCCCCTTTCCTCACTCCATGTTTCCTCCTTTTTTTTGGTGGAATATCAACCTGCACCACCCGAGCTGTTCTCATGGACTGGGATTATTTTAAGCACAGTAAGGAGAACAAGTTTTTAACTCCAGCCAAACAGGATTGGCTTTACCCAAGTGCTCTGGGACTGTTCTGGGCAAAAACTCTTCCCTGCCTGGAGCAGTGAGTGCCTTGTGTGAGGTGGAGGATGCACAACTTCCCTTCCCTTCCCTTCCCTTCCCTTCCCTTCCCTTCCCTTCCCTTCCCTTCCCTTCCCTTCCCTTCCCTTCCCTTCCCTTCCCTTCCCTTCCCTTCCCTTCCCTTCCCTTCCCTTCCCTTCCCTTCCCTTCCCTTCCCTTCCCTTCCCTTCCCTTCCCTTCCCTTCCCTTCCCTTCCCTTCCCTTCCCTTCCCTTCCCTTCCCTTCCCTTCCCTTCCCTTCCCAAAACTTCCCTTCCCAAAACTTCCCTTCCCAAAACTTCCCTTCCCTTCCCAAAACTTCCCTTCCCAAAACTTCCCTTCCCAAAACTTCCCTTCCCAAAACTTCCCTTCCCTTCCCAGAACTTCCCTTCCCTTCCCAGAACTTCCCAAAACTTCCCTTCCCTTCCCAAAACTTCCCAAAACTTCCCAAAACTTCCTTTTTCTTTCCTTTTTTTGAGCATTTGGATTGTTTAATTTTTTTTTTCCAGCCTGTTTGCTTTTGTTTCTGGAGCCTGCAAATTCTTTTGATGCTCAGCTTCTACAGTCATTTGGAATTTTTATATCTTTTCCCTATAAACACATGAAGTTTTTAAAATAGAACATTAAAAAAAAGGGATTTGAGGAGTTTTTTGGGGTGATGAGGTTGTGACTGGACAATCTTGAAGGTCTCCTCCAAACTTGAGTGATTCTGGTTTTCTAAAGGATTTTATCCCTTTCACAATATTTTTTCTCTCTTCTCCTCTTCACTGCTCCCCCTCCCATTTTCACTTCACTGAAATCTGTTTGGATTCTGTTATTTCAGCCTTATCCCGCTGGAATGTTAATGTTAAAAATGAGGAATTCTCTGGAACTCAGGGTGCTTGGGCTCAGATTTTCAGGAGATCTGCATCCCTGCCCTGGGAGCTGTGGAGAGGGAGATGCTCACAGAGGCAGCAGAGCCTCTGGAGCTGTTCCCTTCCTGGATTCTGCCTTCCCAAAGGATTTTTAGCTCCCATTTCCCGCCTGCATTTCTTCCAGCGGCCTTTTGGTGTCATTCTGTTATTAACATGGAGCAAAGAGCCTCCGAAATTCTCCTCTCTCCTTTCCAGAGCAAGGCAGAGCCTGGAGCAGATAATTCCTGCTGGAAAGGCACCGAGGTGAGTTAAGGATGGAGTTAAACCTGCACACCTGGCCCAGATCCTACTGAAATCCCTAAAAAAAGAAGTGTGTCCATCACTCCCAGGCAGTGAGTTTGTGTTTAGTGATGCTCAGCTAGAAATGAGATTTGGTAAAAGATTCAGGAAAAAAAAAAATACAAACCCATAACTCGGCTCTGTCCTGGTCCTCGAGAGGGTCTGCAGGACAAACCACACCAGGAATGCTGAGGCCACTTGGAAGGTTCAGATGGAACAGAGGGGATAAAAAAATCCAGGAATTCAACATCCTGCTGGGAAATAGAACTTGAAACTGAGGGCTAAGAGGTGACAGGATATGGAATTTTCTCTATGGCCAGGTCCCTGGAAAGCTCAGGGTGCTCCATGGAGAGAAGATTCCCAGGATAAGGTGAGGACACAGGAACAAAAAATGTGGTAGGACTGTACCACCAACAGATTTTTTGTAGTTTTTTGATTCATCTGGGAGGGGAAAAATGAGTTGTTAGGAAGTTTTCATAGCAATTTTCATAGCAATTAAATAGTAATAATAAAAAAAGGGCAATTTTAACATTTGCTTTTATCCAAGAGAAAATATTCCAGCACTCAGAATTATGTTTGTATGGGGGAGTAGTGCAGATTTTTGCAGGATTTTTCCTCCTGGATTGAAGGATTGTTTTGAACTTTAAGCGGTGTAAATGAATAAAATTCACATGGGGAAATGTGCTGGAGCGGGTGGGTGGTGCTTCCATG
This sequence comes from Cinclus cinclus, assembly GCF_963662255.1. Classification (NCBI taxonomy): domain Eukaryota; kingdom Metazoa; phylum Chordata; class Aves; order Passeriformes; family Cinclidae; genus Cinclus; species Cinclus cinclus. The sequence goes on from NC_085047.1 coordinate 115,938,614, forward strand.
GACAGATCAAACCAGGATCTGCTGAGGAATTGCACACCTGGAATCTGAAATATCCAATGGCTCTTTCAGGGTCTACAAAATAAGGAGGCACTTGAGAAATTCCTTCTCCGTGGATCTCTCCTGCAGTTTTCCCTCTTCCTGAAACCTGCTCTGCCAGAAAATCCTTGCATTTGTGGAAAAGCATAAAAAAATGTTGTTTTTTTTTTTTCTCTGATGAGCTTTCATCAAAACATAATTTTGCTTCCTGTGAACACAAACAATTATTTATGACCACTGCAAGGGCTCTGCTTGAATGCTTGCATTAAATAACCCCAGGAAGGGCTTCATTTTCCTTCAGACTTTCATTAAATGCTTCTAGAAATTCTGGAAGTATCAGAAAAAAACATTCCTTTCTTCCTCCTCTTCCCTTTGGGAATAAACCCATCTCTAGGAATAAGGAGGAAATGGATACAGTTGGATACCGGACACCACATTCTGCAACGGATCACAATGAGATTGCTAAGGAAATAAAATGGGGGGAAAAATCTTCAAAGAAGTTGGACAAATTTGCATTTTTGCTGCCTTTATTTCCTAACCCTGTTGGATGATATCTTCTTTTTCTTGAAACTCAACATGGTGGAAAATCCTTAATTGTGAGAATTTTTTTTTTAGAAAAAGAGGATTTAGCCTCTGCTGAATCATCCAGGGAGAATTTTCCAGTGCATGGTTTGTACTGGAAGTTTCTCTGCAATTCCCAAGCTGTGGAGGGACAAAAACACCAGTCCTGATGCATTTCTTGACTCAGATATCAGGAGTTCTCAATCTGCTCCAGAACAGAGAATCATGGAATGGTTTGGGTTGGAATGGACATTGAAGGTCATCCCTTTATCCCATCCTTTTATCCCATCCTTTTATCCCATCCTTTTATCCCATCCCTTTATCCCATCCCTTTATCCCATCCCTTTATCCCATCCCTTTTTCCCATCCTTTTATCCCATCCCTTTATCCCATCCCTTTATCCAATCCTTTTATCCCATCCCATCCCATCCCATCCCATCCCATCCCATCCCATCCCATCCCATCCCATCCCATCCCATCCCATCCCATCCCATCCCATCCATGGCAGGGACACCTCCCACTGTCCCAGGCTGCTCCCAGCCCCAGTGTCCAGCCTGGCCTTGGACACTGCCAGGGCCCCAGAAGGAGCCACAATCTCTCTGGAATAACACACAGGCATTGGATTCGTCCACTTTTCCATGCCAAATTTCCCCAGTAACTTTAGGACAACAAGGAGGCTCTCGTTGACTCCCACAGGGCTCACAGCACCTTCAACATCCTCAGCTGGAGCCTTCACCTCCACCACAGAACAGGGACACAGTCTGGAGAGCCTTCTCCATCATGTCCATCCCAATCCTGCCAAAATTTCTGGCCTTTGCTGAGGAACTTCCCCATGGAAAGGGTGCTCAGGCCTTGGCAAGAGCTGCCCAGGGAGGTTTGCAGTGCCCATCCCTGGAGGTGTCACCTGGAGGTGGCACTCAGTGCTCTGGGATGGGGACAAGGTGGGGATCAAACACAGCTGGGACTCCGTGGTCTTGGAAATCTTTTCCTACCTCGATGAATCAGAGATTCTATAAAATATTTTGCATTTTTTTATGTTTTGATTTGAGGTCTTCTCTCCAGCCCTTCAGCCTCTTCAATACCAATCATGTGCCAACAGCTGGTTTGTTCTGCTAGAATATAATTTTTGTTTCTTGCCCTGCCTGATTTTGAGTGATTTTTCAGCCTGATTTTGGAGTTTTCTCAGCTGCAGGAAGAATAAAACCTGGTGCTTTTTAATCCTGTACCAAGGTGCTGGCCCCTTTCCATCAACCCAATTCTCCACAGAGACACGAGGCAGAAACCTTTTTTCTCAACCAATTCTCCTCTTAAAGTTTGGTTTGAGGTTTCATGCTGAGGTTTGGAGCGAGTCACATTTTGCCAACAGGTTACTCAGTCTCTGCAGAGTTCCACCACCTATTTAAGGTAGAAATATCCCAGCTGGTACATAATGCATGGGGCCTGCATGCTCCAAACCACAAGTGGCTCAAAAAAGCCCGAGCGGTGAATCCTGCTGGGAAAGTTCAAAATAATGAAAGAACAGCCACTTCTTGCTGCCTGTGACAGCTCTATTTGTGAGGCCAAGCCACCCGGGGAATATAAAACTAAAATATAGTTAATGAGAGCTTTCAATCAGTGCTGGGTACTCAGAGGTTGTGGCAGTGCCTTCTGCTGGGATTTCAGGGCTGTTGAGCCAGAGAAAAATGTGTTGCCTTTTCAGAAAAGAGAGCAGGTGTTTTGTGTTCTTTGGCTTGTTGCTTTGTATCTTATAACTCAGGAGATTCTTATTCTACCAGAAAGTTTCACAGAATCAGTTGGGTTGGAAACGCTCTCCCAGACACAAAAATCAGGCTGAAAAAGAAATAAAGATCCCATTATGGCAGAACAAACCATTTGTCAGCACATGATTGGCATTGAAAGGGGCTGAAGGTCTGGAGGAAAGTCCTCAAAACGAAAAAATAAACACATCCAAAGTACTTTATAGAATCACAGATTCATCGAGGTTGGAAAAGAGTTCCAAGGTCGTGGAGTCCCAGCTGTGCCCCACGGCCACCTTGTCACCTTGAGTGCCACGTCCAGGTGACACCTCCAGGGATGGGCACTGCAAACCTCCCTGGGCAGCTCTTGCCAAGGCCTGAGCACCCTTTCCATGGGGAAATTCCTGCTGCTGTCCCAGCTGAGCCTGCCCTGGCCCAGCCTGAGGCCGTTCTCTCCAGGATCAGCCAGTGCCACCCAGCAGCAGCAGCATCACCCCAAACCCTGTCCCCAAGGGCCACATCCAGACTGCTCCTGAGCACTCCCACAGACAGTGACTCCAAACCTCCCTGGGCAGCTCATCCCAAGGCCTGGCCGCTCTGCCAGGGAAATTTTCTTTGCCAATCTCCAACCTGAGCCTCCCCTGGTGCCATTTGAGGCCATCTCCTCTCATTTTTGCCCTGCCCCTCCTGTCAGGGAGTTGTGCAGAGCCACAAGGTCCCCCCTGAGCCTCCTTTTCTCCAGGCTCAGCCCCCTTTCCCAGCTCCCTCAGCCCCTCCTGGGGCTCCAGCCCCTTCCCCAGCTCCGTTCCCTGCCCTGGACACGCTCCAGCCCCTCCAGGGCTCTCCTGCAGGAGCCACAACTGGACACAGCCCTCGAGGGTCTCTCAGTGCCAGCACAGAGGGACAATCCCTGCCCTGCTCCTGCTGGACACACAATTCCTCATCCAGCCCAGGTTCCTCTGTCCTTCTTTCCTCCTGGGCTCATGTCCAGAATTGTTCAGACACAAATGAACCCACTGCTACCTTTTAAAACAGATAACCTGGGAAAGAAAGCTCGTTTCACATTTCAAGGCTTGCTCTCCAGAAAGCTCCTCAGGATGAAAACACAAAGCAGCAGGAAAACCAAAGCAGGAAAGCGTGGTGCTAATGGGAATGGATGGATTTTCCCACCCTCCTCAAGAAAAAACAAAAGCAGCTGCTCCTTTTTTACGGAATGGTCTCTGTGATTGAATCTGAATCTGAATCTGCTCTGGGCTCTTCTTCTGCTCTAATGGGGGCAAAGCAAACATTCCCTGGATCCCCCCGGGGAGCAGTTCCCAGCCCCTCTTAATTTGAGTGATCTTCAGATTTCTTCCACGAGGTTCGGAATCAGCCAAAGTGCTCGGAGTCAGCTCTTAGCTCTCCCCAGTAAATAAGGCTGGAATTTAAAAAAGCCCATTAGCAATCAATCCAGCTGGGAGATTTAATTTCCAGCACATGCTTGCTCCGTTTGATTGTTCCACACCCCAAGAATTCAAGGGATTATTCCCTTATTATTCCAATTTTTTGGGAGGTGTAACCTGCCCTTCTCTACGCTCATCCACCTCCTTGGAGTCACTGGTTTTACTGGGACAGCTGGGATGTCCTGCAATGCCACGGGAAAGATTAAAAGCAATTTCCCTTGGGATGGGAAATATTCCCAGGGTCAATCCCCTGCTCTGAGCTTTCCACCTGGAGAATAAAAGGAGGAGCTGCTCCAAACCATTCCAGCATGTTGCAATCTCCCTCAAAGTTGCTCTTCAGGATAAAATCCAGGAGTTCCACGCAGTGGCTTAATAATAAATTGTATTTTCTGTACCTTTATAGACCAAACAATCTCGGTGTGGATGCTGGAATTCCTGATCCCAAGAATTCCATACAGAGAGAAAAACACCTTGGCTTAAAACAGCAGAAATAATCAGAATTAAAACAAACAAAAAAACCCACCCAAACCCCAAATAAAATATTTTAGGATATAATAGTGAAGCTGTTGGTGGTTTTGTTCTCTAAATTTAGGGATGCAATTGCCTGATAACTGTGGGGATATTTATATTTTACCATGAGAAATTTGTTATGCCATGATGAGGCTGAAAAGCAGAAATAAGATCAATAACTCAAGAGTTAAAACTGTTTTTTTTTCCTCCCCAGAAATATCCGAAATCTCTTGTTCTGTGTCCCCTGTTAAGCAAAACCTGTTTCACCCAGAAAAATGGAATATTGGGAGTCTCACTGAGATTTATAAGCAGGATTTGGCTACAATGTCCAGCAAAAGATGTGAAAACAAAGATTGGAGGTTTAAAAATGAAAACAGAAAGTCACAAAGTGTAGAACAAAAAATTATTTTGTATTCTGGGAGGGGATATTGTGAAAAGCAAAGGAAAGTTCAGTTTGCATAAAGCCTCTCTGTAAGTTCATGGACTCAAAAATAAAAAAAGAAAGAAAAGAAAAGAAAAGAAAGAAATAAACAAATCAAAATATTAATGAATATTCTTGCTGCACACTGTCACGGGAGGATATTGCTGCAAAAAATCAAATATTTCTAGAAGAAATTTTCTTTCAATCAAAACAATTTTTAAAAAAAAAATCATGTCCAGACCACAGAAATTTTGTCCCGATAATTTAAAAATCCAGCTCAAACTGTGGCTGTGCTCTGGATTAATCTGAGTCAGGGCTTTTATGAGTTATTAATTAAGCATTCATTAATTAAGCCATACATTTAGCAGGCAGCTAGGCAGAATTGCATCAGAACTTATCTTTAAAAACCAAAAAATTCAAGCTACATCCTAAAGTTTCAATGGAGGTGAGCATGGGTTTGAAGGGAGATTTTATTAAATGAAACATTTAAAGTCCAAGGAATGTTTTCGTTGTGGTTTAAAGTGAGCATTAATTGGTTATCAAATATAAAAAATTCAAATAAAATAAAATTTTATCTGGTTTCAGCCTTTAAATATGAGCTAGATAAGAGGATACAGCAAAAAAAGAAAATGAATAAATTTTAATTAATAAAATTAAAATAATTTAAAATAATATTTAAAATATTAAAATGTAAAATAATTTTTAAAATAAATTGAGATAATTTAATTAATAAAAATAGTACAATTTTATTATGAAAATTAATAAATCCTGAATAAAAATGTTTTTAACTTAATTAAAGATCCTAAATGAGCTCGAATACAAAACAATCCCTAACAGGGACTAAATTTGCAGTTTAGATTAGAAATCCAGATTAAAATTTAATATTATCTTGATAAAAAATATCTACAATCTGAAGAAAAAAATTGGACTTTTTTTTCCTGGAGCTAAAATTCCTGGGCTAAAATATTTGTTTATATTTTCATTCTCAGCCTCTTCCCTGATAAACTGAATTTTCCTGTCCAATTTTATGTCAGATTTGGGGGTACAAAGTTGCCCTTTTCAGTGAGGACCCTCCTGTTGGAATTCTGATGTCTCAAAGAATGGATTTCCCAATAAAATTAAATTCCTAATTCTGTGTTTTCTCCATTCCCTGCAATTCTCCCACCCAGAATTGGCAATGTTACCAAAGCTTGGCTGTAATTTTCTGCAAAAAAAAAAAATTATGCTATCATTCAAAATTGATGCTTGCCCTGAAAGTTCGAGGGAATTTTGTTCGATATTTTGAATCGATATTTTTTAAAATCATTAATTATTTAGATTCAGAATTTTGAATAAAGATTTTTTTGTTATAAATTATTTAAATTAAGGATTTTGTTGAATAGTTCACGTATTTCTCATTTTCACTTTATTACGGAGGTACACTCAGGAGAGACACACAGAACCATGTCCTTAACAAAGAATTTTAATATTTTGGAAAAATTTAGCAGAAAAAAAAACAGTGGCATTGAGAGAAATGTCAAGAAATTTAATTTATTTTATGACAAAAGAGCTTTTTAGGCTGAATTCTGATGAAAAACCCCTCATGGTGGGACCCCACTGGAACATAAATGGTAAAAACAGCGGAAAAATGGGTTTGAATAATTGCATATTTCAGTTTAATGCTATTTTTTTGGCACTTGGAGGATTTTGAAGGAGCACAAAGATGCAGCTTCATCCTGGAAACTTCGAAATCATCCTCCAAAGCCTTTTGTTTGCCCTAATATTCCATAATGCCAGGCTTTTAGAGTCAATAACCCATTAGTAATCAAGAGCTGTATCATTTATTAATTATGCCCCATATTAATATTTAATCCTTTGGGTTGCCGAGCATCTTTCGAAATCTACTTTTTAATTACATTAAAAAAAAAGATAAATCTTGGAGGCCACCATTAGGAAAGTCATTTTTCTGGGCATTATGGCTTCAATTACTTTGGAGCAGCTGCCTGGGAACTCGGTGGGATGGAGCACTTGGTAAAAGGAGCCATCTGAGCTCCTCTGAAAGCTTCAGGGGATAGTGGAGCGTTGGGAATGGTCCCAAGAATTTCCTCGGATCGCTCCAGGACTCTGGAGTGTGCCCTGGGAATGTGGCGCAGGAAGGAGCTGCCAGGGATGAACGAGCTCAGCCCCAGCCCCAAGCAGAGATCTTTGGGATATCCAAGAGTTTTCTGCCCCTGGGGTTGGGAATTGTTGTCTAGAGTTGGATTCCTCGGCTTGGAGGAGTCAAGGAGGGGTCAGGCAGTGAGGTCAGACCCTTGGGAATGCCCACATCATGGAATGGGTTGGGTTGGAAGGGACCTTAAAAATCATTTCATCCCACCCCATCCATGGCAGGGACAGCTCCCACTGTCCCAGGCTGTTCCCAGCCCCAGTGTCCAACCTGGAACTGAACATTCCAGGGATCCAGGGGCAGCCACAGCAAATCTGGCAATTCCATCCCAGCCAGGAACAATTCCTAATTCCCAGTATCCCATCCAATGCTGCTCTGAAGCCATTCCCTGTGTCCTGTCCCTCCATGCCTCATCCCCAGTCCCTCTCCAGCTCTCCTGGAGCCCCCTTTTGTCCCTGGAAGAGGCTCTGAGCTCTCCCCAGAGCTTCTCCTCTCCAGGTGAACATTCCCAGCTCTCCCAGAACTGTGGGATCATATCATGTTTTATCCTCTTTTTTGTCTTCTGCCAGAGTCAGGATTAAATGCTCGAGGTGGAATTTCTTGTTCAGACTCAGATGTTTATTAATTCTTATCTGTATTACAAACCCTGAGTTCTGCAGCACTTCAATCTAACAAACAGAAAATGGAGATGTATCTCTCTCTCTGCAAGGCCTTCTAAGGGTGAACTGCCCAGTTAAGAATGGACACCTCAATTATTTTTACTTTTAACCCAATAACCAAACACCTGTGGCCTGCAATGCAGATTTTTTTTCCCAATCACACAAAATCACCCAGACCCATGAAGAAGGTGAAGAAGGACAAACCTCTGCCTCAAAACCTCCATCTTGTTCTGTATATATTACAATATTCTAAACCCTTAAACTCTAAGTTTTCCCCCGTGTGATATCACACACTTCTATTCAAACTACACCCCCACGATCCCAGCTCCATCATTCCATTTTGGAAGCCTTCTCCACGGACTCAGGTCAAATGCAGAATTCCCCTGGGGGTCAGTGCCTGTCAGCACAGAAATTTCAGAATTCCCAGTTTCCAGGGTTCTAACAGGATCGTGGTGACCCCGTTCAGCAGAGCTGGCAGCTCCTCATGGATCTTCCTGGTGGAAGCACAGAATGGGACAAAATCCGAGATCCTGGGAAGGCAAAACTTTCCTGCACAGCTTTGCACAGAGACTTTATTTAAAATAAAATCTCATCAAGATACTACTACTACTACTACTGCTACTACTGCTACTACTGCTACTACTGCTACTTCTACTACTTCTACTAATAATAATAATAGTAATAATCCTTGCCCAGATTTGCTGTGGCTGCCCCTGGGTCCCTGGAATGTTCGATCCCGGTTGGACATTGGGAATTGGAGCAGCCTGGGACAATGTGAGGTGTCCCTGCCATGGAAGGAGGCAGAACTGGATGATCCTTAAAATCCCTGTGTTTGATAACCAAACTCTGATTATTTGGGTGTCAATAAAGCAGAAAGTTTCTTTGCAAGTTGTGGTTTTTTTACGGAGATTTTTAATTTTTTTTTTCTTTTTTGCAATAATCCAAGAAAGAACTTTTGGAAATGAATCCCTGCAGTCACAGAAGAAAAAAAATGTCATTTTTGTGAACACCATTTATTGGAGAATCCCACTGGATAAGGAAGGACAACCAGGGCATTAATGATGAATTATTTACAGAGTTAAAGGCAGATTCCTTAAGGAATATTCATTAAATCCCAAAGGGAATATTCTTAAAGGGAGCCTCAGCAAAATTATTCCTTCTTTATATCCCAAACCAAGACGGAAAAGTTCTGGATTTTTCCATGAGGTAAAAATACTCCTGATGTAGGAAGTCTCAAAGCTGAAGTCGTGGATAGCCCTTATGACCGAGGAAATATTTAATAATGACTTCAAACCCAAACAGATACTGCAAAAAAAAAAAATTTAGCACCTCATTCCCTGCAAATATTTACACTCAAATCCAAAGTTTTTAATGATTTCCTCTACTCCAAGCATAGAATCCCTCTTTGCTCCAAATAAGGCATAATTAGCACATAAATACAGGTTTTTATGAAGATATTTGAGTTGGAAGTGGCTTGTGTCACCAAGAGAAAAATATTTTCCTATTTTCCTTCACAGACATATTTTTGTGTCAAAATGCATGGAAAGAGGAGAAATTTGTGCCAATCTACAAAAAAAAAAATCAAATCAGGAAAGAGGAGGAACTGTTCCTCTCATTTGCCTCTCATTAAAACAACTTTTAGAATTCCATATGGATTGGTACATTTATTGTCTAGATTCAATTTTTGGGAATGGAGAAGTTATCCAAGCTGGAGCCCCTGGAAAGGGACAGCCCTTGTGGAATCCATGGTTCAGTTCCCAATTCTCCCACCCCTCTTTATTGCCCTCTCCAGCTTCTCTTTCCCTCCCTTTTCCCACATGGACCTATTAATTTATGGAGTGCTGGGGAGTTTTAATGATCCCGATGATGGGAAGAGTGCCATGGAAGGATCCAAGAGGGAATTTCCCTGTGGAGAGGTCAGAATGGAGCACTAGGGATTTTTTCTGCCTGTGTGGTGGGGGAATTTTGCATGGATTCCCAGATCCCAGTAGGGAATGAGTGGGTTCCCAGATCCCAGTTGGGAATGTGTGGATTCCCAGATCCCAGTAGGGAATGTGTGGATTCCCAGATCCTGATTGGGAATGCGTGGATTACCAGATCCCAGTAGGGAATGAGTGGGTTCCCAGATCCCAGTAGGGAATATGTGGATTCCCAGATACTGATTGGGAATGCGTGGATTACCAGATCCCAGTAGGGAATGAGTGGTTCCCAGATCCCAGTAGAGAATGAGTGGGTTCCCAGATCCCAGTAGGGAATGAGTGGGTTCCCAGATCCCAGTAGAGAATGAGTGGTTCCCAGATCCCACTAGAGAATGAGTGGGTTCCCAGATCCCAGTAGGGAATGAGTGGTTCCCAGATCCCAGTAGGGAATGAGTGGATTCCCAAATCCCAGTAGGGAATGAGTGGGTTCCCAGATCCCAGTAGGGAATGAGTAGTTACCAGATCCCAGTAGAGAATGAGTGGGTTCCCAGATCCCAGTTGGGAATGAGTGGGTTCCCAGATCCCAGTTGGGAATGAGTGGATTCCCAGATCCTGATTGGGAATGAGTGGATTCCCAGATCCCTGTAGGGAATGCGTCGGTTCCCAGATCCCAGTAGGGAATGAGTGGATTCCCAGATCCCAGTAGGGAATGTGTGGATTCCCTTTGGAACGTCCACTCTTATCCTCATTGGTCCTTTCTGGTTGATTCTGTGCACACCTGAGGGAGGGAAAAATCCAAATTATTTCTGCAGGATATCCATAATTTTATCCACCTGATAAAACAGGTAGTGGATTTTTCCATAAGGCGGAGCGACAGCTGGCTCCTGGAATTTTTCATATCAAAGGAATGAAGCATTATCCCAAAAAACACTGTGGGACCAAAGGACACTAATCAGCACCGAGAACATGGATAATAAATTATTCAGATTTGGGGAGAAACCACTCAGATCTCCAAAAAAGCCCAAATCCTCCTGGAGAGCAGCTGGATCCAACCACAGCACTGGGGAGTTCCAGGTGAATTCCACCTTGGAGCAGGACAGGGAATAGCGAACTCCATCCAGGCAGGACAGGAACGGATTCTGAGGGATAAATCACTTGTCGTGCATCCTCCCTTCACCACAGGTTAATTTTTAATGAAACCCAGCCCTAATGTGAGCCATAAATCCCCACGAAACCACTCCGGGTTAGATCGGCTCGGGGCAGAGAGATGAAACCTCTGTGCCATTAGCAGGGAATGTGGGAGCCTTCCCCACCCCACATCTCCTTCCAGCTGAAATTGTGGGAATGTGGGAAGCAAAGCCAATTCCAATCAACCCCGGGGTCACTCTTTATTCTCTTAATTGAATGATGGCTGCTAACAAGGGAGGGTTTTTAGCACTTTTCTGACAGCTGAGGGGCACTGGCTGCGACTTGGGGTTATCAAAGCAGAGATGGGATGGGAAAGGGAATGGGAAAGGGAATGGGAATGGAGGGAAAGGAATGGTTCTTTGACACAGAGCTAGGAAAGGCTCAAGTATTTTCGCATTATTATTTATGATTTATAAATTATTTATGATCTCTTATTTTAATGTTGTATATGATCTATATATTGAGCTGTATTTTTATTATGTTATTTTATATTTATTATAGTTATGATATTTAAATGTTATATTTTATTATATTTATCACTAAATCATTGAGGTTGGAAAAGAGCTCCAAGATCACTGAGTCCAACCTGTGATTGTCACCAAGCCCAGAGCATTGAGTGCCACATCCATAATATTACTATTATTATTATTATTATTATTATTATTATTACTATTACTATTATTAGTGTTATTATCATTATTACTGTTACTGTCACCATCATCATTATCTTCATCATCATTAATTATATTTATGTATATCTTCATCATCGTTATGAATATTATTTAATTTATATTTTATGCCAAGACTTGGACTCCGAGATCCTGATGGGTCCTTTCCAACCCAATGCATTCTACGAATCTCAAATTCCATGATCCAGTCATTCCTTGGGGACTCTAAACCTCCCTGGGCAGCTCCTTCCAAAGCCTGACCACCCTTTCCTGGGAGAAATTCCTCTTTTGTAAATATCTAATGCAGAATATGAATTTAATATTTTAATATTCTCTAAATATATATAATATATCTCTAAATCCATGATCCAATCGTTCCTTGGACACCTCCAGGGATGGGGACTCCAAACCTCCCAGCCCCTTCCAAAGCTTGACCACCATTTCCAGGGAGAAATTCCTCTTTTGTAGATATCTAACGCAGAATATGAATTTAATATTTTAATTATTTTTTATTCCTATAACCAAATTTATAGGATAAACAGAGCTTTTCTTCCTACTGATCTTTTCCTTGGGCTCTGGACCTTTAAAAGAATAACCAGGATTAATTTGGGAGCAGGTCCAAACCCCACAAGCCAAACCCTTATCAATATTTGTAATTCCTGCTGATTGGAGATGTCACAGAACAACTTTTCCTTGCTGGACTTTCTGGGAAAGTTTCTTTACAGGACATGGGACACTCTGGACACATCCAGGAATGGCCAAGATCATTTTGACCAAGCAGTAAATTATAAAAATATTAATAAAATGATTTCTGCTCCCTGGAAACCTTCTTCCTCTAAAACTTGGGAAGAAACCAAAGCTGAGTGCATTCCTTATGCTTTTATCCAGCAGAAATGAAGGGGCAGCATTGGAATAATCCAATAATTTAAGCAATTCCAAGAATTTGCATCATTATTCCCTTGACTTTCCCAAGTGTTTTCATCTCTGCTTCCAAGCAGGTGCATAATCCACGACTGCCTCTTAATTGGGCAAAATGTGATTTCTAATTACCTGCCCCTCGTGACCTTAAGCAATGCAAAGTTTGGATTTCCACCTGCCTTCCCAAATTTCTGAGGGACTTCGGGAATTCTGCTGGAGCAGAAATCAGTATTAGAAATAAGCAAATACAGAATTTCTGGGTTTGGAAAGGGAATCATGGCATGGATTTTAGAGGAAAGAACAAATTTTTTCATCTGGATACAGTCAGTATTCCCTGGTACACGGGGAGTTCCCAAGTTTCTGAGGGATTTTGGGAACGCTGGATTAGAAATCAGTATGAGCAATAAAAAAATATCCGATTTCTAGATTTGGAAAAGGAATCACAGTATTGATGTCCTGAGGAAAGAACAAATATATTCATTTGGATACAGTCAGTATTCCAAAGTACAGGGGGAGTTCCCAAGTTTCTGAGGGATTTTGGGAACACTGGATTAGAAACCTACAATAAATTTTTTTTCCCACTTCTGGGTTAGAAAAGCAATTGCAGCATTGATGTCTTGCAGAAAGAACAAATACATTTGTCTGGTCACAGTCAATATTCCATAATACAGAAGGATTTCCAAAGTTCCTGAGGGACTTTGGGAATGCTGGATTAGAAATCAGCAAATACGGAATTTCTGGGTTTGGAAAGAGAATCTTAGGATTCATGTCTAGACGAAAGAACATATATACATATACAATCAATATTCCCTAGTAGAGAGGCACCGGGAAAATATTCCAGACATTTTCCTCACACATATTAATTACAAAAATATCTCGATAAAACATTGTTTGGATGCCGTGGGAATGCGTTTAACAGCAGTCAGATCCAGGAAACAGCTTCCAAGCTCAATTAAATGCGGCGGGAATTGAGGAATCCAAGGGATTTAGGATATTTAAATATCCACAAAACCCTTTGATACAGGCCCATCTCAACCTGAGCAGTTTTCCAGCTTCTGGAAGCCCAAATTCCTGCTTTTGGGAAAAGGTGTCTAACAGGAATCTTTACCTTTTGTGTGCTCCGGCAAAAAGCATAAAAGCATTGTTAGGGACATAATTATTGTGTCTTCAAGAGTTTCCTCCACCGGAACAAAACCAGCTCCATCTTTTATTTAACCTGAAAGATTTTGAGGTGTTAATTCTCAGTGTGAGATCTCTCCCCAAGATTTCTTGGAAATCTGCTCCGGACTTTCTGCTGGGCCCCAGCCTGACCAGAAAATAGAAGGGATTTTATGGAATGGCCTCAAGTGCTGAGTTTCTGCTCCTCACAACTTAAATGAGGAAAGGCTGAGGGAATTGGGATTGTTCACCTGGAGAGGGCTCTGGGGTGACCTGGAGGAGCTGCAGGAAACATGGAGAGAGAAAATTGCCAAGGGATGGAGGGACAGGACACAGGGAATGGCTTCAGAGTAGCATTGGACGGGATATTGGGAATTAGGAATTGTTCCTGGCTGGGATGGAATTCCCAGATTTGCTGTGGCTGCCCCTGGATCCCTGGAATGTTCAGTTCCAGGTTGGACACTGGGGCTGGGAACAGCCTGGGACAGTGGGAGGTGTCCCTGCCATGGCAGGGGTGGGATGGGATGGGATTTAAGTTCCCTTCCAACCCAACCATTCCATGATTCCATGAAAATGAAGTTTCAAGAGTCTCAGGTGCTTGGGCTCAAACCAGTCTCTGGGAAAATTGTGGATCTTCATCTGTCCAACCTCGTCTGGTGTCCCCATCCCTCATATCCCAGGCAGAGTCAGGGATTGCAGGAATGACTTCCCCAGGCACAGCAAGGAGCTCTGTTTGCAATTTTGGGATTATCCAGGTACCCCTTGGAACAGCCCCTGTCAGTCCAGCCAAGGTTTTCCTCCATTCCAGGGGCAGCTGCAGCTCCAGGCTGGGCCCATGGAGCATCCTGGGGAGCAGGGACAGTGACAAATCCCTGCTGGCCACTGTGGAATTTCTCTTTGCCCTTTTGGCTTGGATTTCTTGGTGCAACCAAAACTTAGTGCAGAGATTAAGTGAAGTGAACTGAGAAACTCTGCCTTTGGATCAGGTGTGTGTAGTGATATTTCAAAATATTTATAAAGTTATCAAATGAATAAAAATCAATTATATTTTAGAACGCCGTTTGGAAAGGTTAATGTGAAATTAAGTTACCGATTTAAATTCTAAAGAGAGCAGACAATGCAAAAAAACCTCCAAAACTCCATAAAAAACAGATGAAAATATCAGATTTGTTTCAATATATTTTACCTGACACTCCTGTTAAATCTTTTAAAACAATATTTAATATGCAGAAAATAACAATTTCGGTGAATATCTCCCAGCACTGTCACAATTTTGAAAGAGGTTCTTTAAAAATGTATATTTTTTCAAGATAATTATTTTGCTAACGATTGCAGGAAGGAAATATATCAACAATTTAATTAACACAACAAGCCATAAACTGTTTAGCACTGAGCTCCTGTGAATTAAAAGGCAGAGCAGCATTGGCCAAAAGTCAAGGTTTTGCTGACACATTTATTTCTCAGTAAATGAAGACTGTTTAGTTTTAATGCATTTGTGGTTAGCAAGAGTTTCAAAAGATCAATGTAAATTCATTCTGAAGAAGTAAATAATGTCTTAATGAGATTTCTGACAGCAGCTTTCACACCTTGGGCTTCCTTACCTTTCCAAATGCCCAAAGGTGAGCCTGTTTTTCCTGGAATTTTACAATAAACAAATAACATCAGGCAGGATTTTATGACTTCTGTCTGCTGTGTGTCTGGGGGAGCTGCAGTGTGGGTTTAACAACTCCCATCAGCCCACAGAGTGTTACTGTTCTCTTCCTCCAAGGGCTTTACTAGGGAAAAAGGAAGTTAAATGGCCTTTCCTTTCCTTTCCTTTCCTTTCCTTTCCTTTCCTTTCCTTTCCTTTCCTTTCCTTTCCTTTCCTTTCCTTTCCTTTCCTTTCCTTTCCTTTCCTTTCCTTTCCTTTCCTTTCCTTTCCTTTCCTTTCCTTTCCTTTCCTTTCCTTTCCTTCCCTTCCCTTCCCTTCCCTTCCCTTCCCTTCCCTTCCCTTCCCTTCCCTTCCCTTCCCTTCCCTTCCCTTCCCTTCCCTTCCCTTCCCTTCCCTTCCCTTCCCTTCCCTTCCCTTCCCTTCCCTTCCCTTCCCTTCCCTTCCCTTCCCTTCCCTTCCCTTCCCTTCCCTTCCCTTCCCTTCCCTTCCCTTCCCTTCCCTTCCCTTCCCTTCCCTTCCCTTCCCTTCCCTTCCCTTCCCTTCCCTTCCCTTCCCTTCCCTTCCCTTCCCTTCCCTTCCCTTCCCTTCCCTTCCCTTCCCTTCCCTTCCCTTCCCTTCCCTTCCCTTCCCTTCCCTTCCCTTCCCTTCCCTTCCCTTCCCTTCCCTTCCCTTCCCTTCCCTTCCCTTCCCTTCCCTTCCCTTCCCTTCCCTTCCCTTCCCTTCCCTTCCCTTCCCTTCCCTTCCCTTCCCTTCCCTTCCCTTCCCTTCCCTTCCCAAAACTTCCCAAAACTTCCCAAAACTTCCCAAAACTTCCCAAAACTTCCCTTCCCTTCCCTTCCCAAAACTTCCCAAAACTTCCCAAAACTTCCCAAAACTTCCCAAAACTTCCCAAAACTTCCCAAAACTTCCCTTCCCTTCCCAAAACTTCCCTTCCCAAAACTTCCCTTCCCAAAACTTCCCTTCCCAAAACTTCCCAAAACTTCCCAAAACTTCCCTTCCCAAAACTTCCCTTCCCAAAACTTCCCTTCCCAAAACTTCCCTTCCCAAAACTTCCCAAAACTTCCCAAAACTTCCCAAAACTTCCCTTCCCAAAACTTCCCTTCCCAAAACTTCCCTTCCCAAAACTTCCCTTCCCAAAACTTCCCAAAACTTCCCAAAACTTCCCTTCCCAAAACTTCCCTTCCCTTCCCAAAACTTCCCTTCCCTTTTTTTTTTTTTTTGTTTTTTTCTTTTCAGATACTGGTGTTTTAAACATTTGATAACACAAACCCAATGTCTTGGTTGTGGTGTGGAGCTGCTGAGTTGTTCCAAAGCAGAAATCAGATATCTGAAATCAGGCACAGCGAGATCAGGGATGAGGAGCTGAGGTGGCCTCACTCCTTCCGTGGATAAAGGACACCAGGATGGTTCTTGTTCCTAAAAGTCACCCAGGTCTTGGAGCCAGGGCTGATGGAGAGGCAGGATTTGAGGCTTGCAAGAAGGAACATCATGAAATTCCAAAATGGTTTGGGTTGGGAAGAACATTAAATCTCACCCAGTGCCACCCCTGCCATGGCAGGGACACCTCCCACTGTCCCAGGTTGTTCCAAACCCCAGTGTCCAACCTGGAACTGAACATTCCAGGGATCCAGGGCCAGCCACAGCAAATCTGGGAATTCCATCCCAGCCAGGAATTCCTAATTCCCAGTATCCCATCCAATGCTGCTCTGAAGCCATTCCCTGTGTCCTGTCCCTCCATCCCTTGGCAATTGTCTCTCTCCATGTTTCCTGCAGCTCCTCCAGGCCCTGCAAGGCCACCCTGAGCTCAGCCCAAAGCTTCTCCTGTGCAGGTGAACAATGCCAGCTCTGCCAGCCTTTCCTCCCAGCACAGCCAGACCAGGCTGCTCCAAGGGATGGAATGTTTTCCACAAGTGCAGCTGATTTTAGGTTGAACCCAGCAGCTCTCCCAAAGTTTCCAGTGAATTCCAGGGGCTGCTCACAGGACTGACAATGTCCATCTGCTTCTGGATTCAGGGCACTGCTCTGAGCCAACTCTGAGGGAAAAAACAGGAAGCACAAATCTGTCATAAATTTTAAGAAAGTTCTAAAAATAAGTTTTGAACTTGCATGGAAGAGGTTTCCCAAGTGTGACACCCTGCAACTTGCCAGATCTATAAGGGAGTGTTCTGGCAGTCAAATGCAGAGAAATGTTCTCCTTCCTAATGACATCCAGCTCCCTGATTTTATTCCTAATAAAGTGGCAGGAGTAATTAACTGGATCTTAAAACTGTCATGTCCTTGTGACTGCTCCCCATCCCTGACCTCCAAGCAACATAACTCAAAGGAAGGGATTGCTAAAGCTTGGCAGGAACTCAGTCTTCCTTTGGCTCTCATCTCCTGGGGAAGCAAGTTCGTGTTCCGTGAGCCATTTTTCAGGAAATAAAGACACATGACCTCCAAATTTCTTCACTCTTGACTCCTTTGGTTCTTCCTCCTGGGGAGTTTTGAGGGGAAATTGAGTTTTTCCCAAAGCACCTGCTCTGAGGGCTTCAATAAAAAAAAAAAAAAGTCAAAGGTTGTCACAGGTATTTTCATGAGATTCTTCATCACTTTAGCAGATTTGTGATTGGGTCCTTATTTCTTCAGGTGATCCATCCCAGGAAAGTCACACAGAGGTAAAGTGGGGAAGGATCCACACCCTGCACCTTAAACTGGAAATCTGTTGTGGTTCCCCATGCCTGCTGTTTAATTTATTTCCTTATTTTCTTCTTTTATTGTGGAGGTGGTGAGACTCTAGAAAAGATTTCCTAGAGAAAGTGTGGCTTCCCCTGGATCCCTGGAAATCTCCCAGGTCAGGGTGGATGTGGCTTGGAGTAACCTGGGATAGTGGAAGGTGCTGGGGGTTGGAATTAAACTATCTTTAAGGTTTTTTTCCAACCCAAACCATTCTAAATGTAGCAATTTCAAACAACTTCAGAACAATTGTAAAGGTGCAACTGTGTGAAATTAGAGAATCAGATGTCGAAACCAATCCTTCATTAAAAGAAAGAAAAAAAAAAGAAAAAAAGAAAAGCCAATCCCCCCCAAACTGGGAAGAAATGAATCAAACCAATCAAACTATAACCAAGCAGGGACAATTAAAACAGAGTCCATAAAACTTTACAAGGAACTTCTCCAAAAGAGAAGAAAGTCTTGAAGAGTGATCAAATAGAACCCGTGCCAGCAATTACACTGAAAGAAAACAATTATCCTTCTCCAAGTGAACCACTCCAGGCACCACTGGGGTGTTACAATAATAATATGAATGCCCAGCAATTCCAGCAGTCCTGCAGGAAATGTTAAACAGGGGAAGTGATGTGGAAATGCTGAGTGATTTACTCAAATTCATTTTATTTGAGGGATTTGCTCCCTTTGACCCTTAGCACCCTTTGAATGAAGAGTTAAACTGTTTTTAAATTCCTTTTCAGAAATCCTTTGGTTTTCTTTTTATCCTGTGAAAAATTCACGACTTTTGCAGGAAAGTATTTTTAAGAAAATTAGTAAATACACCTCTGGTGGTCTCTGGAAATTTATTTTTTTTTTTTTGTTCATTAATTTTGCATCTTAGATGAGATTGTCCAAACACAGGATCAAAATTACTCAGGGATTTAAGTGGTTGGCAGCAGAAAACCCCAAAAGTGATCTTGGGCTATCAAGTGGTTTAAATAAGCACAGAAATGTTGGGACTTATGGTCCCAGAGGTCTTTTCCAACCCAATTAATTCTCTGACGAAGCAGCCCAAAAAATGGCCAGACTCTGAGACAAATCACACTTTGTGGCCTTCAGAAAGCTTTGGACCCTCTTTGGTCCCTCTTCAGCGTCCAGATCCGCTGTTGATTTTAGCTCTGGATCAATGCAGATAATCAATCAATCAATCAATCAATCAATTCAGTTGATCACTTGAATCTCTGCAGTGACTGATCCAATAATTCCTGTGTTTTTAGCAGTTCTGCCACTCCAGCCCCACCTTTGACTTGGATTTAGAACTGTGGGTGTGCCCCTGACTGTAAAATCAACTTAACCAGTGAATTTCTTAATGAACTCCCTCAGAAAGTACAAGAAAGGGTCAGTCAGTCCCACACTGACAAGTTGTTTTTTTGTTTTTATATTAATTGGGTTCCACTTGTGTAAGAAATTCTTTCTTTGCTCGTTCGTCCCACGAGCTTGCCAAACATTTCTGCCGTGCCACTCGCTCAGCCATGAGATTTTCCAAGCCCAACAAATTTCTCTGAGACACCCCAGGCTCGAAGCTCACCATGGTTTATTGCTCCATTAAAAAACCAAAACAAAAAAACCAAACCAAAACAAAAAAACCAAACAAAACCCTTTAGATATTTCACCAGACTGCTGCTCTCGGAGGGTCAAAGCCAAATTCCCATTTCAAGGAAATTTTCTCCCAGCCTCCTCCCTTTTTTTTTTTTTTAAATATTTTTTATGAGTCCTTTCTTCACATCTCAAACCCACTGGGCCTTGAACAAAAGGCTCCTTTCAGAGCAGCCACTTCTGCTCAAGATTAAGATTTATGGCATTTATGTTGTGTTAGGCAGTGATCATTCAGATGGGAAATTAATGGACATTTCTTCAGCAGCTCCTTGCCAGTTCCTGTGGTAATGTTAATGTCCCATTTGATCCAGAATCCATGGAATAACCCTCTCAGTAGCTCTGGAAAAATTCTCCTTTGTCACTGCTAATAATCCCCAGGAATTCCAAGCCCTGACCTGAGGGAGTTCTGCGTCCAAAGCCTGTCCCCAGCAGTGCTCTGGAAAAATTTGAACACTCCTGGGAGCTGCTGCAGTGAAAAATATTACAAATATTGTATTCTAAAATACAAAAGTTTGTGGAAAAGCCTAAGAAACTGGGGACAGAAAGGCTGAAGGAGAAGACTTTGGGATTGAGTATCCCACTGCTTTTCCAACCAACACCCTTTGGGATCTACAGATCCCTTCTTCAAGTTGTTGGGAAGGTGTTTCCTGAAGGAAAGAGATGCAGGAGGAGAGGATATTTCCCTCACTGCAGAGCCTGAGGCATCTGAAGGAATAAATGGGAAGAATGCAGAAAGAGCAGAAAATGTCATTTTAGCTGCAGCTCTTGTGAGGGAGATCCTGATCTATGCAGAGCCACAAATGGGAGTTTTCCAAAGTTTTCCTGAGGAAAAGCATGGAAACCTTTTAGGGAGTGTCCCGAGGCTCACTGTTGATTACCTGCAGGAAAAAACTGCCCCACAGTGGGGGTTTTGCTGGTTTATTTTTCTTTTGATCATCTCCTTTGTCAAAACCACATTCTCCAGTCCAACGTGCCAGACCCATAAATGTGTTTGCTTTTACCTGGAAAAGCAGTGATATTGTGCCCTCCTGAAGAAAAACAAAAACCCAAAAACGTGGCTTTCCCAAATCTCTGTGATCCCTGTGCTCGCCAGGGCAGGGATCCAGGCAGAACAGTTTGGGCTGAGAAAAGATGACTGAGAGGTTTTACCATCATGTGGGACCTCTGTGTGTGACATTCCAGCTCAGAAGGGCGTTTGGGAGGCAGCTCAGGAGTGGGGATTCATGCAGGCATAGACAGAAATCCATGGGCAGAAATCTGAATAAAAAAGACATAGAATGGTCTCAGTTGGAAGGGAAATCAAAGATCCTTGAGTTCCCAGCCCTACCATGGCAGGGACACCTCCCACTGTCCCAGGCTGCTCCCAGCCCCAGTGTCCAACCTGGAACTGAACATTCCAGGGATCCAGGGGCAGCCACAGCAAATCTGGCAATTCCATCCCAGCCCCTGCCAGGGAACAATTCCTAATTCCCAGTATCCCATCCAGTCCCACTCTGAAGCCATTCCCTGTGTCCTGTCCCTGCATCCCTTGGCAATTGTCTCTCTCCATGTTTCCTGCAGCTCCTCCAGGCCCTGCAAGGCCACCCTGAGCTCAGCCCAAAGCTTCTCCTGTGCAGGTGAACAATGCCAGCTCTGCCAGCCTTTCCTCCCAGCACAGCTGCTCCATCCCTCTGCTCATCCTGCTGCCTCCTCTGGGCTCTCTCCAGCAGCTCCAGCTCCTCCCTGTGCTGGGATCCAGGCCTGGGGCAGGATCCAGGTGAGCTCTCACCTGAGTGAGGGGGCTCAGGGACACAATCCCAATCCCAATCCCAATCCCTTTCCTGACTCCCCACTGGGCACGGGGTGCTCTGGGCTGGGGCAGGTCCAGCTCTCACCACCAGGACCCCCAGGGGCTGCTCCACCAGCTCATCCCCAGCTGGGTCAATCCCAGGGGATTGGATTCCTGGCCAACAGGATGATCCTTTGGGTGCCTGTTCAGGTTTAAATGTGTGGTTAATTCCTGCTCATGCCAGTGAAATCTAAACCTGTGCTTAAATTTGGGCAGTTGATTGAATCGTGGCAATACTGAGAGGCCTTTGTGGAATTAATGAATTAATGGATCTGAGCTGCTTTTGTGTGGGAGTTCAGGGTGTTCCCCCAGCTTCCCTGGGTGCCTCGAGACCCCTCAGGCAGGGGGTTCAAAGGGCTTGGTATAGTGCCCAAGATGCCTGGAGACTGGATTTTAGTCCCTGGAAAAAATTACCAACATTGCAGGAAGAATTACAAGTCACAAAAATTAAGTAGAGTATAAATTAGATTGTTAGAAGGTAGAAAAGTGAGAATTTAGAAATGTTTATATTAGGGGGTTTAAAGCTAAGATGGAGGATTTTTGGGCATGGTATGTCTTTTCTTCTTCTTGTTCTTCTTCATGTCACCCATCTTCTGAATCAGGATGGCATCACTGGATTGGTTTGGGACAAAGTTGGACAGTGTAATAAAGGTGTCATGTATTGGAAAGTAATTGTAAGCATTAGGTACGTAATTTATAGTATAAAAGATAAGTCCTGCACCAAGGGCAGGCAGAGCGTGCCTTGGATCCACGTGCTACACAGACCTCTGTTAGTTAAAGAAAGAATTTCTTAGATAAGAAAGAATAAACAACCTTGGAAACCTCAGAAAACGGCATCCTGACTCCGCTTCGGTGCTCGAGCTGGGAAGACTTGAACTCCAAAGCACCTAAATGTCCTTTTGTGTGTGATCTCAAGTTCAGGAGACCCCGCAGACAGCGACACTCTTTATGCCTGTGACCCACAGGGAACCGGGCAGCTCAAAAACTGTGGGATTTTGAAACATCCTCCCAGCTCAGTGCAGGATCCAGGCACAAACGGTAGCACACATTATGTGGATTTATGGGATTCCCTGGAGGATTCCGGGTCAATAAAACACTGACTGGATTACAAAGAGGCCTCGAAAGTGTTTGCTGGAATTTGCAAGGAATGAATGAATGAATGAATGATTGTTGGGTTTACGACTGGAAAACATCTTTCTATGGATGCTGCAGCTCAGGCTGACTGACATAACCTCAACTTTTGCTGTGTTTTGAACAACTGTATTTATTGTACTCAGGCCAGAAGGCAAAAAAAAAAAGGGAGGCAGAATGTTGTAGTGGTGCACTGTTAAAATAGTCTGGAAAATAATACAGGTTTAATGTAAATGATTAATTATTATTCTGCATGGTTGCATTTCCTGCTGTAAATAAATCACAGGCTCCCAGCAGGAGCAGTGCTCTGGAGTTATGCAGCCATGTTGGACACAATGCAAAAAGCTTGGAGCTTAGCTAAACCTCATCTAAAAGTGTGGTTTCACAGAATTAATTCAGAAGTGAGCTTGGGTTTCCTAAATAACCAGAAAAAACTCTGTCTGAGCCCCACACAGTTTCATTCCCAGCTGCGTGTGGGTGCAACCCAAAGCAAGACACAACAAACAAGGGTTAAAAATGTTAAAAATGAAGTTTCTGTGAGGGATGAGAGACCAAAGGAAGAAACCTCAGCAGTGCCCAACACTTCCCAAAAGCTGAGGGGCATCCTTGGAGTGTGAGCTCCAGAACATCTCTGGAGCCCAGTCTGCCCTTGGATCAGTTGGGATAAAGAGATTTGGCTTGCCAAAAAAAGTTGTTGGAGCTGTTTGGATGTCAGGATGGAGGAGCTCAAGGAGCTCCTTGAAGGTCAAGCTGCTCCCTGGTGAGGAATCTCATGGGGTGTCACCCCCATGTCCCCTCTCTCACAGCTTGGCCATCCAGAGTCACCTGGGGGTGGTAAAAGAAGGAGAGTTCAATCCTCTGGGATTGCCCATCCCACCAATGAAGGAAGAACATCCAGACCTTGATTCCTGCTTGGATTCAATTCCAGGCCCTTTAGCAGAGATTCTTTGCTGTCACTCCACTCTAAATTCTTATTTTCCCACTGAATTTCCATAGGAGGGATTCCAGCAGCTTCGGCCACCCCACATCTCCCAGAAACCAGCAAAGTGCTGAGCCCTGATCACACTCAGCAACCACAAGCTGTGCTCAGGGAATTGCTGCTGTCAGAGTTTGCCATCAGCCCTCGGTGGCAGAACTGTGATAATGAATACATAATGATAATGAGGGGTTAATCAAATTAGCAATGCAATTCCTATTAGTATTTCTCAAACCTGCCCAGTGACTTGCACAGCACCTGCTGGGTTGTTCTGGGGGGTTTGAAAGGACATTTCTCCTCCTTCTACAGGAGAACAGGACTTTTGAGGAACTAAGGAGGGAGGGAAAAGGTAACTGGGAATAGCAACAATAACAAAGAGAAGGAAAGAGTTGAAAAATCCATTGTTTTGGTTTTATTAACTTATTTTTATCAGCAACAGCAGCAAATACATGTTCTAGGTCACTTTACTGAATGGAGAACATCCCTCAAGGCTGCTAAATTAAATGGAAATCGAGATTTTACCTTGAGCTCAAATAAAGCATGGACAATAGCAATGGCAAGTCCATTAAATTTTAATTAGCTGGTCATTAAAGTGTGCCATTCATTTGGGATATTGCATGGCAAGGAAGGCCGAGTACAGGAGGGTCTGGCTTGATTTTCTTAATGGTGTCTTTGTACATTTCTCTCCACGATTATGATCAGCTCTTCCTAAATTTATGGAGCAATTCATTTCCTCAGCAGAGTGGAAATATCAGGGAATGCAGGGAAAAGTGGGTGCTGTTTTTAAGGAATCAGAGTGACCTGTGAGAAGAGCTCTGATAGAGCCCCTAATTACTGCAGCAATTAAATACACCAAAACAGGACATGGGACCATTTCATCAAAATGGGCACACAAACACTCTGCTATTCCCATCCAAAACTCATGGAAATCATCAACGTAGCCCAATCTGATGTGAAGAATGAGACTTCAAACTTCCAGGAAAGGCATCTCCTGGAGCTTATTTGAACCACCAAAAAAAAAAAAAAAGAAAAATTAAAAAAAAAAAAAAAAAAAAAGGGAGTTATATTTCCAGTTTAATGGCCGAGGGCACAATGCCACACTGTGTGTTTGGGTTTGGGAGAGCTCAAAGCAGAACTCTCCTAATTGGAACTGCTCAGATCCCCAGCGTGGAGGTTCATTCCAAGGAATATTCTTGCTGCTGGAAAATAGAGCTGCTCCAATTTAATTAGAGAGCAGCTACACTCAGGCTTTGTGATTGGGCCCAGGAATTCCTCCCTGGAGCTGAAACACCAATTTTTTAGGAGCAAAGGGAAAGGGAACTGCTTTCAATTTCCGTTTTATTATGCGGTAATGGATAATTTCCAGCCCAGGAAAGAAAAAAAAAAAAACCAAAAAAAAAAAACCAAAAAACCCAGCCTGTACCTGGGGTTAACCCAGTTCCAGCAGGTAACGGAATCTGTTTTCCTTGCTGCAGCTGGAGAATGATTGAGCTCGACATCCTGATTTTGGGCAAGGAAGAAAATCAGCTCCAGGAAAGTGGGGGATGCTTTGAAGTGAAAGGGAAATGCACTTCTCTGGGACTCTCAGGGTAGGGCTAATTAAAGCCTGGATACTTTTACCTGGCACAAAAAGTCCTGTGCTCATACCAAGGCCTGAGGAGGGAGAAACCAGCAGGATTTTGGTGTTTCCATGTTTTTGCTGCACTGGGAGCTGAGGATCCTTGAGGATGGATTTGCTGATGGAGATGTTTTGGTAGCAGCACTGGTGTCTTTGGCAGGATTTTCTCCTGCTCCACTTGGGAATGGGGGATCTTATGGACACATCCCTAAAGAGCTGAGAAAGCAGTGGTTACTTTATAAACTTGAACTTTGTCCAGGGAAGTTGTGGATTTCCCTGGAAATGTCCAAGGCCAGGCTGGACGGGGCTTGGAACAACCTGGGCTAGTGGAAAGTGTCCCTGCCCATGGCAGGGGGCTGGAATTAAATGATTTTTGAGCTGAAAGATGCCACAAATGCAGTTTCATTTTACAGATTATTAAAACCATTATTTACTCTTTATTTTATTTGTGTTACACTGTCTCTGCCAAGAGCTTTGATAAGTGTGAGGACTCTGAGTCAATTATATCATCTGAATGAACAAAGCTTTAAATGTGAAATAAATAGGAATAGAGGACATTTGTTGTTATATCGGGGTGGTTTTTTTGTTTTTTTTTTTTTTTTTGCTAATCATTTGGTTTTATCCAAGAATAAGGTGTAAACAAGTGAATCAATTTGTCCGGACAAGTGAGAGATGAGAGAATCAAGCTCAGAGTTCTCATGTTAAGAGTTATCAGAGGATTTATGAAAACCCTCAATTAGATAAAGCAAATTCACTGCAGTACAAAGAAAACTTGACCGGGTCATATGAAACAACAACTGAAGGGACAATTTGTTCCTGAGTAGGTGATTAGGTCATTTCAGCAAATGAGAAAATGGAATAATTGTCCAGCCATCAAATGGCTGAACCCAGCAGGAAGAACATTCACTCTCATTTTTACTGATGGACCAACACTGAGAATTCCCAAATCCATAATAAGGTAACAAATGAAGTGCCCTGGTCACCCAGCAGCTTTCCCAGAGAGCGTTTTAAAGGATAAAAATTCAGGATTATTTCCTTTTGCACCTACACAGCTTCAGCTTTTCCTCTGTCCCTCTTTCCTTCTCTCCTTCCTGTAAGCAGGGCAGGCTCAGCTGGGACAGCAGCAGGAATTTCCCCATGGAAAGGGTGCTCAGGCCTTGGCAAGAGCTGCCCAGGGAGGTTTGCAGTGCCCATCCCTGCAGGTGTCACCTGGACGTGGCACTCAGGGTGACAAGGTGGCCGTGGGGCACAGCTGGGACTCCGTGGGCTGGGAGGGCTTTGCCAGCCTCAGGGATTTGGGAATTCTGGAATACTGGGATTCTGGGTTTCTGGGATCTTAGAATTCTGTGTTTCTGGGATTCTGGGGTCCTGGGATTCTGGGCTTCTGGGCTTCTGGGCTCCTGGGATTCTGGATTTCTGGGTTTCTGGGATTCTGGTATCCTGGAATTCTTGGATTCTGGATTTCTGGGGTTTTGGGATTCTAGGATTCTAGGATCCTGGGATCTTGGAATTCTGGGATTCTGGAATTGTGGGATTCCAGGATTCTGGAATTCTGAGATTCGGGGATCCTGGGATTCTGGGATTCTAGGATCCTAGGACCTTGGAATTCTGGGATCCTGGGATTCTGGAATTCTGGGTTTCTGGGTTTCTAGAGTACGGGGATTCTGCAATCCTGGAATTCTGGGATTCTGGGTTTCTGGGATCCTGGAACGCTGGGATCCTGTGTTTCTGGGACTCTGTGCTCACACACTGCACTGCCTGCAGGGATGGGACTGTAGGTGTTGATGTGTCTGATGAGGAATCTCCTCTTGTGGCTGTGCCTTTACCTGCTGTGTTTATCCCATGAGGCTCCCACTGCCTGTTTCCCGTGACTTTAGGAGATTTTGGGCACCACAGGTAGGATCTCTCCCAGATTTTGTTCCTGTCTCCTCAGCACCATTCAGGAGATGTGATGGAGGCTGTCCTTGTGCTACTGTGCTGTTGTCTTGACCCTGGATGAAGGTTTGGGTGAAGATGGAATGCCCCTCTCCCCACTCTCTGAATGTCCCACCCATGGAATTCCCATGGAAGCACGAGGTCCTGGGGTCCTTCTGGCTGCCAGCCGTGGAATTTTAGGTTGCAGGGGTTAGATGGGATACTGGGAAGAAATTATTTACTCAGAAGGTGGGGAGGACCTGGCACAGGGTGTCCAGAGCAGCTATGGCTGCCCCTTGATCCCTGGAATGTTCAGTTCCAGGTTGGACACTGGGGCTGGGAGCAGCCTGGGACAGTGGAAGGTGTCCCTGCCATGGCAGGGATGGCACTGGGTGATCTTGAAGGTCCCTTCCAACCCAAACCATTCTGTGTATCCATAATTCCAAGTCCATTCTGTCCTTTGAATGGTGGCAGAGATCTCTCTGCATTCCCTGGATCTCTCTGCATCCCCTTTGGATCTCTCTGAATTCCCTTTGGATCTCTCCGCATTCCCCTGGACCTCTGCATTCCCTTTGGATCTCTGAATCCCCCTGGATCTCTCTGCATTCTCTTGGATCTCTCTACATTCTCTTGAATTTCTCTGCGTTCCCCTGGATCTCCCTGCATCCCCTTGGATCTCTCTGCATCCCTTTGGAGCTCTCTGCCACCCCCTTGGATCTCTTGGATGCTTCAACCATCTCCCTGTGGGGTTTTTTTGTGTATTCTCCTGCTGGAAGCAGGAGTTTGGCCCTCCCGGGGTGTTTGGGTAACAGACTGGAGGGAATTGTTATTCCCTGGTGTGTGGGGTCAGGGAACACCGAGCCTGCTGGGATGGTGCCAGGGTCATTCACAGGGCAGAGTAAATCCCTCCGGTCTCGTCCACCTATGGAAAATATCTTCTGGAAACAGCTGGATCCTCCTCAGGGATTATTTCTAGGATCTGGAGGGGCAGCTCCAGCACAGATCCCAGGAATGCAGAAATCCCTGGAAGTCAGGAGTCCCCAGGTGCAGCTGGGAATGTGTCCTGAACTTCTTGAGCAGCACAAACAGATCCCTCTGCTGTATTTACAGGACCAGGGACAAGCGATTCCCTGTGATTTTTCTCCTCTTTATCTACTCCTCACCAAGTCCCTGGTCAGATCTGGGCTTGTGCCAAGTAGGACTTTCCCAGAGCAAAGTTTGGACTCTTTGAGAGAAGAGAGTCGGGAAGCAGAGGTGGGGTTCCACCTCCCCCTTGAGCCAGGCCCTTGTCCCTGTTTTATGGGACCCCAACCCAGCCGGGCAGGATCACAGGATCATCCCTCCCTTTGGATGCATTCAGGAAAGAATGAGCTGCTGATCTGCTGGCATGACTGAAAGCAATCACCCTCCCCAGACAAACAAACAAACAAACAAACAAACAAACAAACAAACACACAACCCCCTCGGTAACTTAAAGAATTTTATTAAGGTTGCAAAGTCAAGGCTCAGAAATTGGACATTTTCAGAGACTTGTGCAACTTTTATTTGTGGCCTTTGTGCCCTGACTCATGACAGCTTTCAAAGCTGTTTTTTTTTTTGTTTTTTTCTTCTGTTTTTCCCCCTGAGCTGCTGTTTCCTCCAGCACAGGATGGGCTGCACACAAATAATGAAGAGTTGAGCTCTGTCCTCAGCCTAACGTTGCTTGTTGCACAACCCAGAGCCTGCTCTGCAGATATGGGCTATCAGTTTCCTCAGTGCCTTTCCTGTGGTAAGGTGGCTTCCAAGGGGCTGAAAAAAAAAAAAAAAAGGATTTTTAACTCCTTGTGCCCTGCTGGAAGGAGATGTTGCAACACCCTTGTTTTAAAACACCTCCAAGAACATCAACTCCAGCAACTGGCAGAACTCCAGTGTTGCAGAACATTTAGAAATTTGAATTTTCCATTTCTAAGAGCTTAAGAGTTTTATTTTTCAGCTTTCTTATCACTGATACCAACATCCAAGTACAGACTGAAGTACAGTTGAAGTTCTGGGTTTCAACATTGTCCAACCACGAGGCCTTTGGTTTGGCCTGTGGAAAATGAGGAATTCAGGACTTGGGATAAATCCTCAGAGACATCAGGCAGGGACCCTGTGGCACAGGCAGAACTGAACTTGCCCAAGGCATCAGTGAGGCTTTTCTGCTCCCCTGCTCCCCTGACTCATTGGCTTCATGTTTTCCAGATGTCTTCAGACTTTATCCTACCTTACCCCACTGCCTTGCTTCATTCCCAGATTTGTTCACTCGGTTGTTACGGGAAAGATCCAGGAATGAAGTTGCCAGGTCGAGACCCTAAATTAAGTTTAAACTTCTTTATAGACCTGGAGAGGGCCCCATCCTTCCAACCTCTTGGAATTGAGCAACGTGGATTTCTAACCCAATTTCAAGCCTAGACACTCTTGCTCAGAGCGAGACACCTCTTACAAAATCCAAGATAAATCGTCGTAATTACAGCAGATAAATGGTCTTAATTACAGCAGTCCCTGCTTTCTCAATGCTTGCATTTGCAAGATGGGTATTCCTGGAAGGGGAGAAAAAAAAAAAAAGGGATAATTCCCAGAGTTTTGGGGGCAGAGAGGGGCAGAAAGGAGCAGTTGGTGGAGTGGTTTGAGACAAATGAAATTCCAAGAGCTGATGAAAAGGGTTCTTCCAGTGGGGTTAATGCAGGAAAAACAGGGAACAGGACCAGGAAAAGCCCTTCCCTGGGGCACCCGTGGATGTTTAGGGACCACAGAGACTTCCAGCTGAGGCTCTTTCAGGGAAATGGGATCCTGAACTGGCTGCCCCCAACCACCTCTCCTGGCCTGCCCCCTGCACATTGGGATTCTCAAAGAAATCCCAAATAATGGTTGGATGGGTTGGGATGGGAGAGACTTTAAATATCCCTCAGTTCCAACTCCTGCCATGGGGACAGAACTGGGCAAAACTGGAACTTTTGGGAAGTATCATCTTCTAAATATGGAGAAAGGCACAGGGAAGTCCAGGGAGTGACTTTTCCCCGTTGGTAAATATTATTCATTAGTTCTAAAAATAAAACTGCTTTAGACAGCTACCTAAGCAACCCAGACTCAACAAATCTCCTCGTTACATGAAAATAAAGAAAATTTCCTGCCTGTGGTTTGCTTGAAGTCACCGTTATCTCTTTAATAGACACTGAGCTAAGCAAGAAAAGCAGAATTTAAAAAAGCAGATTTTTGTTCTTTTTGCACAACACAGGGCAGGCATTTTCTCTTCTCCAGTGACCTTAGAAATCTCTGTGTTTTATTAATTGCTGGTTTGCTATTTCTCTGAGGAGAAATAAGTGGAAAATAAGGTTTTGGTTTTTAATATAAGAAAGGAAAATAGTCCTTCAGTTCAAAAGCCTGGGATTCATCCCAGAGTGACTAAATTTGCTCTCCCACGATCAGGAATTAGAACGTGGACCTCACATCCCGTTTGTGGCCCAGACCAGACTCCACAAGGCCACCTATCCCAACCTAGCTCTTGCTGGTGGCCACCAAAATTTGCTCCTGATCTTTTCAGAGCCCTCGGCCAGACCAAGGCAATCCCTTTGGAGCAGGAGCAGAATCCCAAGGAGGATTAAAACCAGGAATTAGAGGATGGACCTCACATCCCATCTGTGGCCCATTCCAGCTCTTGCTGGTGGCCACCAAAATTTCCTTTGACCTATTTAGAGCTCTTGGCCAGACCAAGGCAATCCCTTTGGAGCAGGAACAGAATCCCGAGCAGGAACAGAATCCCAAGTAGGACTAAAACCAGGAATTAGAACGTGGACCTCACATCCCGTTTGTGGCCCAGGCCAGACTCCACAAGGCCACCTGGCCTAACCCAGCTCTTGCTGGTGGCCACCAAAATTTGCTCCTGATCTTTTCAGAGCCCTTGGCCAGACCAAGGCAATCCCTTTGGAGCAGGAGCAGAATCCCAAGTGCTGCGAACCCTCGGCTCCATCAGTCTAAATATGGAGCAGGGCAGTTTGCTGGGAATCATTTCCAGTAAGGGAGGATGTTTCCTCAGCACTTTTCGAGCTGGCTCTGACTCAGGCATTCTCCTGGGAGCCCACTGAAGTGGTCATTAGGGAGGCAGCAAAAAAGGCGGCGAGGAATTTCGGAACAAAGCTGCTCATCCTGGATAAAAGAGCTGCGGAGAATCCTCCTGGCCATTGGCTCTGGGCACGCTCGAGGGGTTTTATTGATGCTGCTGCAAAAAGCAGAGCTGAAAACATTCTGTTATTTGTGCACAGTTTGAAAGATGCTGCATTGTGCTCGTTCCAGCAGCGGGGTGAAGCGCAGGGCTTGTAAAACGCTGGGCTCAAACCAGCCCTAATTAAATGTTCCAAGTCGATTAACACCCCCTCTGTTGTAACACAGGGATCGATGGGGGAAGGCTGAGTTGCTAAAGGAGTGACGGGAAGGCACAGCCAGAATTTGCTAAGCAAGGTCTTCTCCCAAGCTGAGAGCAGAGGGAATGTGTCCAGCAAAGTCCGGGGAACAAAGTTCAGGCTTAAGAGACAAAATAAATGCTTCTCCATTCTCCGGTTTTTGAATTTTTGTGAATGCAGGTTTCAAGGGATTTTTTTTTTCTGGATTAGTCGTTGTGGGAGGTTTAAAAAAGTCAGGATTTAATCACGGATTTCTTGAGGAGTCATGGCTGGACATTCTGGCTTTCCTGGGATCACTAACGCAGCTAAACCTGAGTCACAGCTTAAGAGCAGGATTGGACTGAGCCTAGAGCTGGCAGAGGGCATCACATGCAGCTGGATTTTGGGTTTTCAGTTCAATTGATCCAAACTGTGGCTGCTCCCGATCCAGCATGAAGGGCACAGCCCAGGTGACCTGTCTGCTTCCATGGGGTTGGGATGTCCCAAAGCCCCTCCTCATCTCCACAAGTCACAGGTGGTGCACAGAGATGAGGATAACGTAAAATACACTTAAATTGGGAGAAATTGTTCCCTGGGAGGGTGGGGAGGCCCTGGCAGGAGAAGCTGTGGCTGCCCCTGGATCCCTGGAGGTGTCCAAGGCCAGCTTGGAGCAGCCTGGGACAGTGGAAGGTGTCCCTGCCATGGCAGGGGTTGGAATGACATCTTGGAGATCCCTTCCAACCCAAACCATTCTGGGATTTGATGATTCTGAAAGTCTCCCTCACTGACCCCTCTCTGCAAGGCTCCGGCTCCAAGCGGGAATTTTTTTTTTTTTTTTCCCTTTGGAGACTGATCCTTATCATGAATTTTCAGCCTCTTTATTGAATGTTTACTGCCCAGCCCGACTGAATCACAACTGTTCTGTGCTTCCCTGAATAAACGAGACCGGTCATGACTGAGCTCCTGGCTGAGGGATGCATCAAATTCTTTTGGGATTGCAAATTTGCTCCCTGGGCATGCTGGCCTGGTTCTCCGTGGGGGGAAAAAGGCCTGGAAAAGTGGCAGGAAGACACAGGGGGAGGAACCCCACGTGGAACAGGGGGCAGGAAAAGGTTGGGTAGAAGTTGAATGAGTTTTTTAGAAAGAGCTGAAGTTCAAGTGCTCGGCACTGAGAAATGGATCAGCTCCTCAGGTTTGCTCATGGAGGGGATCGGAGTAGGGGAGGTGGAATTCCAGAAAAAAACGACACCAGGCAGATATAGCAGAGTTTTCTTTGCCCTCAAGACTGACTTTCCTTGGATAGCTGGATGTTCCCTACAGGTCTTCGTTCCAAAACCTCCCTCTGCTGATGCTCCCTGTCATTATTGTTGCTGTAATTTCACATTTTCTTGTTCTTCACGTCCTTCTCCCTCAAGCTTGACCCCAAACACTTCACCTGGCCAGGACATCTTTACCAAATATGCACAAAAAAGGTTTTTTTTACGCTGACCTAACTCTCTAAACTTCTATTTTAAGCCAATAAACCCAACTCAGCCTTCCCAATAACCAACTTTTAAGGTTAACCTACCCAGTGCACCTGAAATTATCCCTGCTGCTACTTGTTTGGAATAAAAAAAAAATATATATATATCCTGCAATGAATTACACATAATTATTGACCCTGGAGTATAAATAATGAAGGTAGGAAGCTTTTAAAATGTACATTATTAAACTGGTAGAATGCTTAGTGCTAGACAGACATCAGTGGTTTAGCAATTAAATGCACGTTTATGAATCCCTTCTACACAGAGATTATGAACCCAGAAATTTCAGTTTTAAGATAATTAAAAAAAAAAACAAAAACAAAACAAAAAAAACCCAGGGCACTAATTTGTCTTTGAGCTGTACAATCTTTAATTTCGAATTGCATATTGTATAAAAATATATATATTATAGAAATTAAAAATGATATAAATAAAATAGTTTAAAAATTAAAAATAAAAAATTAACCTGAATAATAAAACCAAAAATATTTTAAAATAGAAGAACCCACACACAGAGCAGCTTCTTTTAGGGCCTGTTCCAAGGGAATGGAAAATCTTTTCATTTAATCTCCTGCTGGAATTTTCAGCCTGGTAAATTCAGCTGAAAAAGGAAAGGAGAGGGATGAGAAAAAAACCCTTGAAATAGCTGGGATCTCTGGCTCCAAACCAAGCAACTTTGAGTATCACTGGAAAAGGGCAAGTTTGGGTAAATTCTCCAAGTTTTGTAGAGACTGTGATTCCCTCTGGGTTCTCCCCGGGGAAGATGACGATGGGAAGGCACAGGAAAAGAAACAATTTAAGTCCCAGCAGGGGCCCGAGCTCAACTTGGAGACAACTTGGAAAAACTTCGGGGGAAAAAAATGGAAAAAATGGAAAAAAATGGGAAAAAAATTCCAAGGGAATGTCGGCGGCGGAGGACCCCAGAGGTTTTGGGTTTAGGTGGCTCCACATTTGAGGCCTTCAAATGAGGCAGGAGAAGTTGCCAGGGGGCAGAAAAAAGGAGCTGGAGGTTTCTGGGGTGTCCTGGCAGCTTTTTCCCTCGGTGCCACTGAGGAAGCTCCAGGGGACTCGGGATCGCAGGGAGGGCCAGGATTTAGGCCTGGCTTTAAGCCCGGCTCCTCCGCAAGCTTCCCTCAGCCACACGGGATGGGCCAAGACGGGCACCCGGACGGATCGGCCGCAAAGCTTCCCACGGAGCCGGCAAAAACAACCCCGGCACGGGAGCCGATCTCAGCGGGGCCACGTGCAGTACTGGCAGCCATGCAAGGCTTCGGGATGGTGGAACTGGGCAAACTGGGCAACCAAAGGTTCTACGGATCCAAGCTCCTGCCGTGGATAAAAACACTTTGCACTGTCCCAGCCCCGGTGCCCAAGCTGGAACTGAGCGGTGCAGGGAGCCAGGGCCAGCCGCAGCAAACCTGGGAATTCCATCCTCCAGAAAACGCCCTTTCACTGCTTTGCTTCAGTTTATTTTATTTTATTTCCTTTCATTTTATTTTATTTTGTTTTGTTTTAGTTCATTTCATTTTATTTTATTTTGTTTTGCTTTGCTTTATATTGTTTTATTTTATTTCATTTCATTTTATTTTATTTTATTTTGTTTTGCTTTGTTTTATTTTATTTTATTTTATTTTATTTTGTTTCATTTTATTTCATTTCATTTCATTTTCTTTTCTTTTATTTCATTTTATTTTATTTTATATTTATTTTGTTTTATTTTATTTTATTTCATTTTATTTTATTTTAATTTATTTTATTTTGTTTCATTTTATTTCATTTCATTTTATTTTATTTTGTTTTGTTTTATTTCATTTCATTTTATTTTATTTTGTTTTGCTTTGCATTATTTTGTTTTATTTTATTTCATTTCATTTTATTTTATTTTGTTTTGCTTTGTTTTATTTTATTTCATTTTATTTTATTTTATTTTGTTTTGTTTTATTTTATTTTATCTTATATTTATTTTGTTTTATTTTATTTTATATTTATTTTCTCTTATTTTATTTTATATTTATTTTATTTTATTTTATTTTGTTTCATTTTATTTCATTTTATTTTATTTTATTTTGTTTTATTTTATTTTATTTTATTTTATTTTATTTTATTTTGTTTTGCTTTGTTTTATTTTATTTTATTTTATTTTTTTATTTTATTTTGTTTTGCTTTGTTTTATTTTATATCATTTTATTTTATTTTTTATATTGTTTTGCTTTGTTTTATTTTGTTTTATTTTATTTTATATTTATTTTCTCTTATTTTATATTTATTTTATTTTATTTTATTTTATTTTATTATTATTTTATTTTATTTTTATTTCATTTCATTTCATTTTATTTTATTTTATTTTATTTTATTTTGTTTCATTTTATTTCATTTAATTTCATTTTCTTTTCTTTTATTTCATTTTATTTTATTTTATATTTATTTTATATTATTTTATTTTATACTTATTTTATTTTATTTTGTTTTATTTTGTTTTTTTATATTTTATCTTATTTTGTTTTAAATTTATTTTATTTTATTTTATTTTATTTTATATTTATTTTATCTGATTTTATTTTATAATTATTTTATTTTATTTTATTTGGCTTTATTTCGTTTTATTTTATTTTATATTTATTTTATACTTATTTTATTTTATTTTGTTTTATTTTATCTGATTTTATTTTATTTTATTTTATTTTATTTTATTTTATTTTATTTTATTTTATTTTATATTTATCTTATCTGATTTTATATTTATTTTCTTTTATTTTATATTTATTTTATTTTCTGTAATTTTTTGCTTAACTTTATTTTTAAAATTTTATTTTGCTTTATTTTATTTTAAGTTTATTTATATATTTATTTATTTTAAATATATTACATATATTTATTTTTTTATTTGTAAATTTATTTTTTTAATCTTGATTTTAATTTTTTTTAATTTTAGCTCATTTTCGTTTATTTAATTTAATTTTATTTTTTATTTTTATATTTTCTTTTATTTTACAAATTTTATTTTATTTCACATTTTAGTTTAATTTATTTTCTTTTAATTTAGTTTTAATTTAATTTTAATTTAATTTAATTTAATTTTTTTAAAAATTTATATTTATCTTATTTTATTTTATATTTATTTTATTTTCTTTCATTTTTTATTTTACTTTATTTTTAAAATTTTATTTTGCTTTATTTTATTGTAATTTTTATTTATATATTTATTTATTTATTTATATTTTATATATTTATTTATATTTTTTATTTTTAAATTTATTTTATTTTTTTAACCTTGATTTTATTTTTTTTTATTTTAGTTCATTTTCGTTTATTTAATTTAATTTAATTTTTATTTTTATATTTTTCTTTTATTCTACAAATTTTATTTTATTTCACATTTTAGTTTAGCTTATTTTCTTTTAATTTAGTTTTAATTTAATTTAATTTAATTTAATTTCGTTTTATTTTATTGTATTTTATTGTATTTTATTTATTTGTTTTATTTTATTTTATTTCATTTTATTTCATTTCATTTTATTTTATTTCATTGTATTTGATTTTATTTCATTTTATTTTATTTTATTTTATTTTATTTTATTTCATTGTATTTCATTTTGTTTTGTTTTGTTTTATTTTATTTTATTTTATTTTATTTTATTTTGTTTCATTTTATTTCATTTTATTTTGTTTTGTTTTATTTTATTTTATTTTATTTTATTTCATTCTATTTCATTTTCTTTCATTGTATTTTATTTCATTGTATTTCATTTTATTTTGTTTTGTTTTATTTTATTTTATTTCATTTCATTTCATTTTATTTTATTTTGTTTTGTTTCATTTTATTTCATTTTATTTTGTTTTGTATTATTTTATTTTATTTTATTTCATTTCATTTCATTTTATTTATTTTATTTTATTTTATTTCATTGTATTTCATTTTCTTTCATTGTATTTCATGTTATTTTGTTTTGTTTTATTTTATTTTATTTCATTTCATTTTATTTTATTTCTTTTCATTTTATTTTATTTTATTTTATTTTATTTTGTTTTGTTTCATTTTATTTCATTTTATTTTATTTTATTTTATTTTATTTATTTTATTTTATTTTATTTCATTGTATTTCATTTTATTTTATTGTATTTTATTTTATTTTATTTTATTTTATTTCATTTCATGTATTATTTCATTACATTGCATTTCATTATTTCATTTCATTTAATTTCATTTCATTTCATTTCATTTATTTCATTTCATTTATTTCATTTCATTTCATGTATTATTTAATTTAATTTCATTTCATTTATTATTTCATTTCATTTCATTTCATTTCATTTCATTTCATTTCATTTATTTCATTTCATTTATTATTCCATTCCATTCCATTCCATTCCATTCCATTCCATTCCATTCCATTCCATTCCATTCCATTCCATTCCATTCCATTCCCATCCCTTTTCCTCAGCGCTGCTGATATCGGAGATTCCCCAAACCCCGCACCCTCCTGTGTGTGTAAGGCCCATCCCGGTGTCCCTGAATTTCCGCTCGGTTCCCGGCGCGGTCTCGGGGCCCATGGGATTCCCTCCACCTGCCCCTTCCCCGGGCACTTTTTGTCTGTGTCCGCCTTCAGACATTGATGCCTTTTCCGTGCGCTCCATTCCCTCGCACCGTGGCTTCCACAGCAGCTCAAGGTACCGAGCCTGGGCACCAACCTCGCTTTCTGCCAGGCCTTCCAACCTCTCTCCTTAAGAACGGACACCCAAATTATTTCCACTCAGAACTTCGTAACCGAGCATTTGTGCACTCCTTCAATTACCCCGCGTCACCCGGACCCGCGAAGAAGAAGGCCAAGAAGAAGAACAAGCTCCACCCTAAAAGTTCGATATTGTTTCATATTTAGCGCTATATTCTAAAACCTTCAACTCAGGATTTTCCTATAGGAATAAGGAGTGCAGTTTTTCTGAGAGCCAAATTATTAATTTACATTTCTTTTTTTTTTTTTTTTTCAGTTTTTTTGTTTTGTTTTTTTTTCTGTCTGGTTGGTTTTCTTTGTTTTTTGTTTTGGTTTGGTTTGGTTTTTTTCTTTGTTTTTTGTTTTGTTTTGGTTTGGATTTTTTTGTTTGTTTTTTGGTTTGGTTTGGTTTGGTTTGGTTTTTTTGTTTGTTTTTTGGTTTGGTTTGGTTTGGTTTGGTTTGGTTTGGTTTGGTTTTTTTGTTTGTTTTTTGTTTTGGTTTGGTTTGGTTTGGTTTTTTTGTTTGTTTTTTGTTTTGGTTTTGGTTTGGTCTTTTTTTGTTTGTTTTTTGGTTTGTTTTGTTTTGGTTTGGTTTGGTTTTTTTGTTTCTTTTTTGTTTTGGTTTGTTTTGGTTTGGTTTTTTGTTTGTTTGATTTTTGTTTTGGTTTGTTTTGGTTTGTTTTGGGGTTTTTTGTTTGTTTTTTTGTTTTGTTTTGGTTTGGTTTGGTTTTTTTATTTGTTTTTTGTTTTGTTTTGGATTGTTTTGGTTTTTTTGTTTCTTTTTTGGTTTGTTTTGGTTTGGGGTTTTTTTTTGTTTGTTTTTTGTTTTGGTTTGTTTTGGTTTGTTTTGGGGTTTTTTGTTTTTTTGTTTTGTTTTGGTTTGGTTTGGTTTTTTGTTTGTTTTTTGTTTTGTTTTGGATTGTTTTGGTTTTTTTGTTTGTTTTTTGTTTTGTTTTGTTTTGGTTTGGTTTGATTTGGTTTGGTTTGGTTTGGTTTGGTTTGGTTTGGTTTCGTTTGGTTTTTTTGTTTGTTTTTTGGTTTGTTTTGTTTTAGATTGTTTTGGTTTTGTTTGTTTGTTTTTTGTTTTGGTTTTGTTTGGTTTGTTTTGGGTTTTTTTGTTTTTTGTTTTGTTTTGGATTGTTTTGGTTTTTTTGTTTGTTTTTTGTTTTGGTTTGTTTTGGTTTTGTTTGTTTTGTTTTGGTTTTGGTTTTTTGGGTTTTTTGGTTTTTTGTTTTGGTTTTTTTTTTTTTTTTTTTTTTAATTCCTGCCCTTTTGTTCCCATCTTGTTCCACTCCTGGCTCTCTGCTGCATTACTCAGCTTTTGTGCTGCCAGACTGGGATGTGGATGGGAGCAGCTCCCAGCTCCTGGGAGGTGGGACGGAGAGCCCCATTCCCTCTTCCTGATCTAAGGAATTGCAGGATACAGCTCATTTATGGGAAAGGTTTTAGGATGTGTTGCCTGAGGGGCTGATCCTCCCGATCCGCAGTGCTCTGCCCATTCCTGAGTTCGCAAGAATAACTTGAACACTGTGGAAAAATCAGATTTTCCCATTCTATTCCCGAGCTCAGTTATATCCCTGCTGCCATTTTTCCAGCAGTTCCCTGACTGCTTTGTCCAGTGGAAATCTTCATTATCAGAAGCCAAAATTCCCCTCCCAGCAGCTCTCAGAGGTCACTTACAGGACATTTCCATCCTGACCTTAAAGCTGTGCTGCTCCGCTCTCGTCGGTGTAATTGGAATAAACCAATCCTTGCTTCTCCCGGGTTGTGGATAAAATCCTAAAGCTGTAAAAATATTTAAATAAATCCACTTATTTCTATAATTCCCGAGCTGCATCCAAGCAGCTGAGAGCAGGAAAGGGATTGGGATTATGTCCTTGTGTTCCCTCAGGTGAGAGCTCACCTGGATCCTGCCCCAGGCCTGGATCCCAGCACAGGGAGGAGCTGGAGCTGCTGGAGAGAGCCCAGAGGAGGCAGCAGGATGAGCAGAGGGATGGAGCAGCTGTGCTGGGAGGAAAGGCTGGCAGAGCTGGCATTGTTCACCTGCACAGGAGAAGCTTTGGGCTGAGCTCAGGGTGGCCTTGCAGGGCCTGGAGGAGCTGCAGGAAACATGGAGAGAGACAATTGCCAAGGGATGGAGGGACAGGACACAGGGAATGGCTTCAGAGCAGCATCGGATGGGACACTGGGAATTAGGAATTCTTCCCTGGGATGGTAGTGAGGGGCTGGGATGGAATTCCCAGAGCAGCTGTGGCTGCCCCTGGATCCCTGGCAGTGCCCAGGGCCAGGTTGGACACTGGGGCTTGGAAAATCTTCTGCCAGAGATTCCTCATCACACTTAACCTTGCTTTGTCAAAATGAACTTAAAGCTGTACAAATATTGATGACAAACAAATTAACACCTCTCCATCATGTTTAAATAACCTGTGTGAGGGTGTCCTGTCTGCTCACTCTGCTCCTGTGACCTGACAGCACCCAGGGAGCAGCTGGAGCTGGGCCAGGAGGGATTCAAGTTGGATTTTAGGAAAGGCTCTTCCCTGTCCCAGAGGGTGCTGGCACTGCCCAGGCTCCCCAGGGAATGGGCACAGCCAGAGCTCCAGGAGCTGCCAGGGATGCCCAGGCTGGGATTGCTGGGGGGAATGGACAGGGACAGGGACTGGGTGATCCCTGGGGGTTTATTCCAGCTCAGGATATTCCATGGATCTGTAATCCTAAGACTCTGGAAAATAACATAACTGAAAATTGACCTCTGCTTATGGACAACTGATCCAAAATCCTGCTCTGATGGAGATTTCATGGCATTGTCAGCCTGCACAATGCCTCAGGCAGCCACAGAATCCCTTCCTGAGCAGGCAGGATCTGCAGACAGCTCCAAAACTTTCTCAACTGCTCTGTCCTCTGGTTTTTCCTGTTCTGGACAAGCAGGTGATTTTTTTTATTTTTTTTTTTTTCTCCTCATTGATACCTATTTATTGCCAGAGTGTCCAGTTTGGATCTTGGTGCATCATCAAACACTCACATTCCCCTCGTTGAGCCGGGGAGCTGGAGAGAGAAAAGATGAGCTGCACCAGTGAGGATTTATTAAGGCAAGATGGAGAGACCTGGTGGACAAATAAATTAAAAGCTGTCCCTAGGGATCATATCCTGCTTTGCCACTCCCCACGTGCAGCAGTGAATCCTTCTCCCAACCCTGATCCCTGTGGATGCTGCCCCTTCCCTCCTCCCGCCCTCAGAGGAGTTGTCCTGTGTGTCTCCAGAGCTGGCACGCTTGGCCCAGCACGGAGATGAGGAA
Organism: Cinclus cinclus; assembly: GCF_963662255.1. NCBI lineage: Eukaryota > Metazoa > Chordata > Aves > Passeriformes > Cinclidae > Cinclus > Cinclus cinclus. The sequence goes on from NC_085047.1 coordinate 115,979,353, forward strand.
ATCCTCCTCCATGACCACCAGAAGAAACCCAGTAGGAGCTGCCAGAGGCCACGAAGTGAGGGGATCTCAGTCACTTTGTTGGCAAAGAAACGTCTTTTCCCTGACTAAAAAAGTCCGTGAGAAAGAGTCTAATTTGGAGTTAATAACCCAAAGGCTTGGTGAGAGCACAGCGAGGACACAAAGCTCTGGAGTCTCCAGGTCTGGGATAAAACAGAGGAGGAGGATTTCCATGAATACTCCAGGGTGTTATTTTATGCTGCACATGGGATTTTTTTCCCCCTGTCTTTTCCTACTAAACCCAGCTCCTGCTGTGCAGAGGGAAGACAAGACAGAGCAAACCACGGAGGTCATGACTCCGATCCTGTGGGAAGCTGCTCTCCAAAGAGAAAACTGAAGTTAAATATCTGCTGTTGATAAACTCTTGGTACATATTTTAGGCCACCACTGTTCCTCGGGTGCACTTTGCTGGTGTAAATAAACTTCGGCTCGCTTTGTGGCAAACCTCAAATATTTGACTTCGGGCTCAGCAGAGTTATGAATCTGTTCCTGTGCATGGGTTTAACGCTGCCCTGATCATGTGGGATGATTTCCTGAAATCCCAAGGTTTTCCAAGGAAAACAGTGGTAGAGGGTTAATGGAGCCATCCATCCCACTCCAAGGAAAACGTCATTGCCTCCTCTCCGTTCCATCAGTTTTATTCATTTCCGTGATAATTCTGGGAGTGATACAACCCTACTGACACCAGGTGTGTGCCTTTGCCTGAGGCAGGGAGAAGGGGCACATTCCTGGGATTCATCCTGAGTCCACATCCATACAAAACCCAACTGAAGCTTCCTGGAGTGAGTCCGAGTGCTTTTATCACCCCCACCTGATTTTTGGGAGCACAAGGAACACTCAGGAACTACACTTCTGGAAAGTTTGAGCAAAGCCAGATGGATGTCAGATTCCTTTGCTCTGAAGTGCCTGGATTGTGTAAAGCTGGTGCTGGAAAATCCAAATTCGCTCAGCACAGGGGGGTTCTTTGTCTCCTCTGCTTGGAATTATGAGTGGGAAAAAAGCAGAAGGAGCAGCAGTTTCACCCTGCTTGGGAATGTTCTTGGGAGAAATCTGGTTCTCTGCTAAGAGGCAAGTGGGAGTGGAAATGAATGGAAAAATAGTCCAGAACAATATTTGGAGTGTGTAGCAGCCACACCTGTGCTCCAATGGACATAAAATCATGGAATTCCAGAATGGTTTGGGTTGGAAAGGACAACAAAGATCATCCCATTCCCACTCCCTGCCATGGCAGGGACACCTCCCACTGTCCCAGGCTGCTCCCAGCCCCAGTGTCCAGCCTGGAACTGAACATTCCAGGGATCCAGGGGCAGCCACAGCAAATCTGGGAATTCCATCCCAGCCCCTGCCAGGGAACAATTCCTAATTCCCAGTATCCCATCCAGTCCTACTTTGAAGCCATTCCCTGTGTCCTGTCCCTCCATGCCTTGTCCCCAGTCCCTGTCCAGCTCTCCTGGAGCCCCTTCAGGCCCTGCCAGGGGCTCTGAGCTCTCCCTGGAGCTCCTCTTCTCCAGGTGAACATTCCCAGCTCTCCCAGAACTGTGGGATCGTGGTGATCCTGCCCCATCCCTTTTAAAAGTCTCTTTCCCTGTTTCCTGAGCTCTTTAGGGACTCAGCTGAAATTCCAACTATGGAAGCCCCCTAATTCAGCTCATCCAGCTCTTTCTAGGTGGAATTTGGAATTCAGTGAGTTTTCCCAGTGTGTTTCCAAGGTGCTAAGGGACGCCCCTGCAGCCACTCCAGCTGTGGTGACTGCAGCAGAATTTAATTTGGAGCCAGCACAGCCTTGGACACATCCCAGTAAACCAAGCCCAGTGAGCTGTGCCTGGTGTGGGGACAAGGTGGGAATTGGGCACAACTTGGAGTCGGTGATCCTGGAGATCTTTTGTTTAAATATTTCTGTGATGTTTTGGTCTTGGTCTCTCTGGCTTTATCTGCAGGGAGATGTGCCCACCCCAGCCATAGGGAAACTTGGAGGGAAATATTCCCCTCTGGAAGCTCTTCCATGGGGCAGAAAATCCTTTAAAGAAATTCAGAGTGAGCTGGAGATCAGCATTTCCAGCAGAATCCCTCAAATTAAAGCTTCATTGTGTCACTCAGAGGATGCCGTTTTAAAAAGGGGCAGAAATTATCTTGACTAACACAAAACCAAAACCTTTGGCTCAACGAGTTTTGCGGATCCCTTTTCCTGTATCTAATTTCATGTTTTTTGGCAACACAATCGCAATAAAGCTGAACTCTCCTGTTCCCTGTGCAAAAATGTGGAGCCACTTAGATGTTCCTTCCCGCCAGTCCACTCCACGCTTCATTTCTAATTCCCGATTTTCTCCTCCCTGGCCACTTTTGTCCGTCTGTCCCAGGTGGAATTTGCCAGTCCTGGAGGTTGGGCTGTGGGTGGTGGGGGCTGTTCCTGTCAGAGCTTGGCCACGGTTCTTTCCAAGCTCCAGTTTCTTCCCACCCACATGGATGGGCTGTGCTGGCTGGAATTCCCACACGGAGCCAGGAAAAGCCTTGGCTTTGGTTCTGGGTTTTAGCAAAGTCCCATCCCAGGAGCAGGACTGGGAATGGCAGAGTGGAAATGGAAGGAAAGGCAAATCCCAGGAGCAGCTACTACCAGGAACCCACTTAAAAATAAAATAAAATAAAAAACCAACAAGCTCCTCTTTCGGCCGGCCAAGGTTAAAATATCTGTCTCCTTCTCCAGCTTTTTATTGTGAATTCTGGCCTGGACACCTCCAGCTCTCTGTTTCTCCCTGGGAGGGATGAATAGCTGCAGTTTTTGGGAATGCTCTCCTCCCTTCTTTCCTGGAAGGTAGAGGCAGCTCCAGAGCATTCTGAGGAGTCTTTGCACCAATAACAACAGCCAAAATCTTCCAAATTTTCGTCCTACTGAGCTTTTTTCTTTTTTTTTCTTTTTTTTTCTTTTTTTTTAAGGAAATGGTTCAAAATGTTTGGTAAACGACAAGTTGGACATGGAGGTGACCCCAAAATTTGTCTGTTCAGTGGAGCAGATGAACCACCACTAAACTTGATGGAGCTACAGCAGCTTGGAGGCTGAGCCAGAGCACAAAGAAACCCTGAATTTAAAGAAAAATCAAATTTAGAGCACCATAGGAGGCAGAGAAACTGCAGGAGTTCCGGGATGTGATCTAACTCTGCTGGCCCTGCCCATCCTGAGATGTTCCTCTGGGATGAGCTGAACCACCAAGACTCACAGCACGAGTTCTCAGAATAGGCATAAATTATCTTTAAAAAGCAAAATTCTAACACTGGCAATACAGAAAGAAATCTGCAGGTGGTCCTGGAAGAGGGGATTTGCCAGACTGGAAATTTGGGCACACCCACATCAAGGTCCTCATGGAGAACAGAAAGCCAGCCCTGTAGGAAAAAAAAAAAAAAAAGAGGATTCAAAAGCAGGGGAAGGCAGCTCGTGGTTTAGGAATTCCAGAAAGTTGCAGCTCATTTGTAGAAAATACAGAAATTCTGGTCATTAAATCTGAGTAAGAGCGAGATTGGTGTTGCCTGGCTCTCGGCAGGGACTGAAAGCAGATTCCAAGGTAAACAAGAGTTCCCATCACCAGGAGTTTCCTCCCAGCTTCCAGCAATGGGTGACTCCTCAGATCCTTGAGCCAAAGTTGGGTCTGCACCGTGATGTGAAATAATATTTATTGAAGTTTTCCTTATAACTTCTCCAATTTGCATTTCTGATATCCAGTTCAATCCCAGAGAGCCATACAGGGAAGATTTGTCTCTTTTTCCATTTGTCCTGATGAACACAGAGGTGAGCACGACCAGGACTGAAAAAGACCCTGAGTGAGTCATTCCAATTACTAATCCATTCCAAAAAGTGCCACTCAGTTTTTTGGGACACCTTGTCTTAGCACACGAAGAACTTGGAGAACTGGAAGATGTTTAATAAACCAGCCCTATGTTATTTCCTAATTTTTTTTGCCCCATAAAAACCTGTTGATTCAGTCAGCATTAATTCGGGAATTTTAAAGAGTTACTTCGAAATTCAGGTTCAAGAGTATTATTTTAGTGCTGTAATGAACTTATCTTGAAGCTGTGAGCGAAGTAAAAACCAAGTTTTCACAACATTTTAGCTCCAAAAACCCCTGAGACAATGGAGGTATTTTCCTTACAAAACCTTCCTGTGTCTTGTTGACAAATATAATAATAAATCTTTTTGTTTGTTTGTTTGTTTGATTATCCCACCTTATAACAAGACAAAATAAATATTAATCATGTTGTGAATAGTTTTATTTTGTTAATTAGCTGTGTGGACTTATATCCTTTCCTTTAACACGGGGAATGGAGAAAGTCAGATGGGCCACAGAATTCCAGATTTTTTTAATGGATTTTATGATGGAGAAGAAAAGGTTGTGAGAGGATCTTACAGCAACTTTCAGTATCTGAAGGGGTTACAGGGAAACTGGAGAGGGACAATTCATCAGGAACTGGAGGGATGGGACAAGTGGGAATGGGATCAAACTGACAAAGGGCAGGGCTGGATGGGATTTTGGGAATTAGGAATGTGTTCCTGGCTGGGATGGAATTCCCAGATTTCCTGTGGCTGCCCCTGGATGCCTGGAATGTTCAGTTCCAGGTTGGACACTGGGGTTTGGAACAACCTGGGACAGTGGGAGGTGTCCCTGCCATGGCAGGGCTGGCACTGGATGATTTTTGATGTCCCTTCCATCCCAAACCATTCTGTGATTCCATGATTTTATTCCAACAGTCACTGATGTATTTATGTGCTCTTTCTCATCAGACTCATATTTTAAGTGGGAAGAACAACATATTTTAACTTTTTTCAAGGCCAACATCTTCATTTCCACTTGTTTAGAAACCTCTCTGGGTCGCCTGTGCTGTTTGGCTGGAGTCGCTGTTGGTTTTATCAGAGAGTTCCTCACATCTGGGCTTTTCCAGGAATTCTGGAGCCTCCGGAGCCTCCATTTGTGGCCGAAGGTGGGAGCAGCACCTGCAGGAACTGAGCAGGGAGAGTTGGGAAGCGCAACCACCGGGATTGATCAGATCTCTGTGGTTCAGCCTCCTGCTCCGGGGAGCCCCTGTGCCTCCCTGCACACGTCACCACTTCAGAGGGCAGGGGAAGCCACAGGCTGAGCGAGGACAAACTGTCACCTCAGGAGTCCCACGGGAATGGGGCTGGTCCCCCGTGTTCCCCACGCTCACAGGTGGTGGCTGATAACTCACAGGGATAACGGGCACGCTCCTGGCTGACTCCAGCAGGGTGAAATGTCTTCACCAACAAAGCTTTCCCTGAAGTTTCACGGAATTCGCACAATTCACAGAACTCTCAGAATCACTGGGTTGGAAGAGACCTTCAAGATCATCACATCCAGCCCATGCCCTAACCTAGACCATGGCACCCAGTGCCACATCCAGTCTGTTTTAGACACATCCAGGAATGGTGACTCCACCACCTCCCTGGGCAGACAATTCCAGTACTTTATCACCCTTTCCATAAAAAAACTTTTTCCTTATATCTAACCTGTATCTCCCCTGGCGTTTGTTTGAATTATCAAGGCACTGACAGGCTATTTTCCTGATTAAAATTCCCATATTTAGGGGATCAGAGGTGCTTTAAATCCCCCTGCGGCATCGCACCGCTGCTGGGTTTATGGGGATGTGTTTTTGGCAAAGTGAACAAAGTGAACGTTTCCCTCTTGGATTCAGCCTTGGAGGAGCGAGGTTTCCTGGAGGGAAAATTGAGGAATGAGGATTCAGATCCTCTGTGCACCAGATTTGGAGGGGATTTCACTGGAACACATCTCCCACACAGGGCTGGGCAGGACAGGGATGGTGGCGGAGGAGGAGGAGGAGGAGGAGGAGGAGGAGGAGGAGGAGGAGGAGGAGGAGGAGGAGGAGGAGGAGGAGGAGGAGGAGGGGGAGGAGGACGATGATTTACTTGCTCCCTGCTTTGCTGAGGCCAGGCTGGACAGGGCTTGGAGCAACCTGGAATAAAGGAAGGTGTCCCTGGCCATGGCAGATGATCTTTAAGGTCCTTTCCAACCCAAACCATTCCAAGATTTGAGGTTTCTTATCTCTAATCTGCAGATTTGATGTTTCTCATCTCCACGATTTCATGTTGTGCAGTGTGAACTGCTCTTGTTTTCTTCCTAACAGATGGGTCCTGTCATCTAAGAACTGCCCTAAATTCATGAAAAAATTGAGTTCCATCACCTCTGGGGAGCATCCCAACCCCCTGTAGAAAGCCAGAGGAAGCTCAGCAGCTCTGTCCCATCCTGAGGGAAAGCACACTGTCTCTTTTCCTGGCTTTTGCAGCAAGCAAGGGGACTTTGAGCCACTCAGGCACCAAAGCCAGGCTGAAAAGCAGGGATTTCACTCCTTTAATTCTGTTAAAGCCCCTGTTCTACCCACCCAGCCCTTCTGTGTCATTACAGACAGATTTCCTAAGGGTCACCTTTCCTCTAGGAGCCAGAAGTGTCACCTACCTGTGACCAGAAGGCCACAAAGCCCACGACTGAGGGACTCACCTTCTTTCACTGCTTTCCTTCCTTGCAGCCTCCAGAAATTTTTTCTGGGCCCAGAGCATAAGAAAATTAAAAATTCATTTCTGTAGCTGTGTTTAAGTGGGAGAAGTGAGGAATTCAGCTTGTGAGAGGACAGTGAGAACCCCTCTGACTGGACTCCATCCCTGATCCAAGGCTCTCCAAACATCCCTGTGCCTCATCTGCCACAAGTTCCTCAGTTCCTCATCCCTCCAGTCCCATGGGAATCCCAGGACAGGAATGAGATTAATCCATACACAGAGAAATCTCAGGGGGTGAATCCCAGTTCTTACTGGTTGTGCTTGGCAAACACCCACAGACATAACATTTTCCAAATAGGACAAAAATTCCCTCATCTTTGTGTGCACTGATGTCCAAATTTAAGCTGTTTTAGCAGTGGCAGCTAAAGGAAAGGAAACACATTTTCTCCCCTCCAAAAAAAAAAAAAGTGAATCCCAAGGTGGAATTTGCTGCCTCAAAATACCTGAAATCAGACAGAAATGGTCAAAGCAGTAACTTCAAAATAGTAATTTGTACTAGAAGTTGTTTTGCTTTTTTTTTTTTTTTTTTTGGAGAGTACTTCCCATTCTTTGATTTTTTTTTCCTTCATTCTTCAAAATGTTCCTATAGGATCTGGTGGCAGTTTTGTGAGGACAATGATGGAAAATTTTCCTAATAAATTTGAGACTTACAACCCAATAGTGATGATCAAACCTTTCTGTCCCAATAAACTAATTACAACAAGTAATTATGAACGGCTTTATCCCTTCACAGATTTCCAGGATCCTGGAATTGGGGTCCAAAGGATCCTTCTTGCAGCAAGTTGCAGAAGGAGGCCCTGAGGGAGTGAGATCTTGAATCCAAAACCCTCCCAGAGCTCTCAGTTCTCTTCTTGATTTTATTAAAGCTGGGATAATAAATTATTAATATTCCCTACCTGGATTAGTTGCCTGGAATTTATGGAATATAAATTTCCATTTCTTTTTCTACCAAGTTAATGATATCCTGCAAACCCCAAAATAAAAAGGGGACAGAAGTTTTGCACACAAATGAAAGAAAATACTCCATTCTGGAATGTCAGCATTTGCTGAGGACAATCCAAGATGAATTTCAGAACATTTTTTTTTAATTTCTGTTAAAATAAATGTGGATTGCAACAGCCCAGCTGCAACTGGGTCTACAAAGAAGAAACTCTAAACTCCATCCTCTGGCTAAATGATGGAATTTAGGCTAAATATGGTTGTTAAAACAAGTTTTTAAAAGCAGTCTGATTAATTTTGGGGTTTTTTTTTTCCCCTGTTCCAGGCTTGACAGCGCACAGGAATAAGGTGAGACATCCAAGAAAAACAGGCAAATTCCAAAGGAGGCAATCGATGAAGACGATCTATATCTCATTCACATTGTTGAATAAATAATAACAGAGGAGGCCTAAAATTAGATTTGAGCAGAAACCTGAACTAGCCTGAACACTGCTGGACTGGAGAGCTGGGATCTCAGCTGGAGTGGGGACACTCGAGGGATGGGCAGGACAAATCACAAATGGAATTTGGTTTGGAACCTTGCATCTCCAGCATTCTCACATTCCTCCATCCTCAAATTTGCTTTCACACAACTTTCTAAGAGTTTGATACCTTTCCTAATTCCCACAAGCTGGGAATGGGAATGGTGCTGGTCTGGCTCCTCCTGGCTGGGTCTGAGATGTTTGTTCCAGGGAAGGAGGGGATGGTGGAAACCCATCACTTCTGGAGAGAATGGAAAGTTTGAGGGGATTTAGGGGATTTTTTTCTGTTTGCAGAAATTAATCTTAATCCCAGATTGGTTTGGGTTGGAAGGGACTTTAAAGATCACCTCACTCCATGGGCAGGGACACCTTGCACTGTCCCAGGCTGCTCCGAGTTCTGTTTGGATCCTGAGCTAAAGAAAACTGGGAAAATTAGGATTTGAGGCCAAAAGTTGATGAAACCTCTAAAAATCAGTGTTGTCCTGACAGAGGAGAAGGGTTTTGGTTATGACAGTGCAGTAAACTGGAGCTGAAATCCCTGCTCCTGATTCATGGCAGGGAATGAAATTTAATTCCCTCCCCCCTGCAGCCAGGAAGGGATGACTGATGTCTAAAATGCTTGGGAATGTTGTCTTCAAAATCTCCAAAATAACAAAGTTCACCTTTGCAACGATGTTCCCTTTATTTTCATTTGTTTGACATGATCTGCTGAGTTTGACCCCAACTTCCAAACAAATTCAGATCCAGGGAGAATGTTCAGGGATTTTTTTTTTCTCCTGAAAATACCATCTGGTCTATAAGGAATATTAAAGCCTGAAGTAATCCATGTCCCATACATCCCACAGACAGAACTCTTCAAATGCTGGCCCACATTGGGATTTTGATTAATCCTTCTAATTATATCAATCAATACTGACCAAACTTTTGGAGAAAGAGCAGTAAATACAACCATCAATCCCACTTCAATAGAATTGCCCAGAAGGTCAGATCAGTTTGTCTCTGTCTGAGAGAAGAAGATGGGAAAAAATATCTCAGGTGGGGAAGGGAGCCCTGGAAAGGATGGAGGGATGGATTAAGAATTGTGGAATTCCAAAATGGTTTGGGAAAGAAGGAACCTTAAGGATCATCCAGTTTCATGGCAGGGACACCTTCCACTGTCCCAGGCTGTTCCCAGCCCCAGTGTCCAACCTGGAACTGAACATTCCAGGGATCCAGGGGCAGCCACAGCAAATCTGGGAATTCCATCCCAGCCCCTGCCAGGGAACAATTCCTAATTCCCAGTATCCCATGCAATGCTGCTCTGAAGCCATTCCCTGTGTCCTGTCCCTCCATCCCTTGGCAATTGTCTCTCTCCATGTTTCCTGCAGCTCCTCCAGGCCCTGCAAGGCCACCCTGAGCTCAGCCCAAAGCTTCTCCTGTGCAGGTGAACAATGCCAGCTCTGCCAGCCTTTCCTCCCAGCACAGCTGCTCCATCCCTCTGCTCATCCTGCTGCCTCCTCTGGGCTCTCTCCAGCAGCTCCAGCTCCTCCCTGTGCTGGGATCCAGGCCTGGGGCAGGATCCAGGTGAGCTCTCACCTGAGTGACATCCCTTGCTCTGCCTCTTCCCAAAATCCTGAGCTTTTCCCACCTTCTGGCAGCTTTAAATCCTACTGTTCCTTTTACAAAACCCATCACATTTACAAGAATTGGTAATTGCTGAGTTTCCCATAATTTGGAAATGCCAATCTGCTACGTCCTGTTTTCTTTTGGAGTGGGAAAAGCCTCTCAGTGCTGCCTGTGGAGTCAGCAGCTGGACAGAGCTCGCAGCAGGGGCGGCTCCCTGGGCTCTGAGGAAATATTATCGGAAACAACGAGTTCTGGGCCAGAAATCTGGGAGAAGGATTAGGAGAAATCAAAGGAAAATTGTGGTTGAGAAAGTCTGAAAAAAAGGAAGCAAAACCCAAAGGAAACCTCAGATGTTTTAATCAGTTTAGGAGCCAGACTCAATTTCTTGATGCAAAAAAGATGGAAATTATTCAGAAGACTGAAAAAATAAAATCCTTTAGGAAGAAGAAACACCTAAAAACACCTCAAAAAGAGTTTTTTGGTGTCTGGACAGAAACAGGAATTATGCAAATAATAATTTGGGAGAGCATACACTAATTTGAGGAGCAGCATCACTCCCACAGAGGCAGAGAGAGATGATTTCTAACCAGGTGTCTGCTTCCTCTGGCTGAAGGATTTTAGATGGCTTATAATGGATTGCTAAAATGTGTGGCACTCTCATTACTGTCAAAATGAGTGGATAACTCTCAAGCAGCGCAGATATTTTATTTATGAGCAAATAAAAGAATTTTATAGCTGCCTATCACTGATCTCCAATGCTGGGATGGAGTAAAATCAATTCAAAGTTAAAACAAAACAAGAAAAAACGGAGGGAGAGAAAACGATCCTTTTCTGTTTTGCTTTGGTTGTTATTATTTTTGTTCTCTGATTTGCTTGTGCTTTGATTTGGAGCTTTTGACTTTGATTCCTGCTCGGATTGAAAGGCAAATTGAAGTGTAGCAGGCAGGCTTTAATAAAGCGATGTGCAGTGTCTCTGATGTATTTGAGGGAACCTTTGCTGCCTGTGGTTTTGTATATGGTTATGGTAAATAACCCTCATGCTGATTTTTGTGGTCTGCCCTTTGCTGTGGGTACTTGACCACCAGAGACTCGTTGAACCTAAATAACCCAAACCCGTGCCCAGCCTCCAAGTGCCACCACCCCAACAAATCCTGAGGAAGCACGTGAGGAGATGCCTGAAGTTTTGGGGAACAGCCCTGACAAAGGCCAGCTTTGTTATCCTGGGGGCTGTCACTGCGAAATCCCCCTTTCCCCATGGCTGCTTCCTGGCAGCAATCCCAGTAAATGAGGCCAAGTGGGAGACAGGATGACAGGGCTGAGTGTCTCGCTGTCCCTCCTGGGGGAGCAGCCCTGACGGGGGGCACTGAACCCGAACTGACGGAGCCCCAGCCCCAAGGCCTGGCAGAGCAGGATTTGCACTTTCCCTCCAGGAATTACTGCTGGGTTTGCTCCCAAACCAGAGAGGAAAAGCAAATTAAAGCAGGCGGTGAAACTCCCTCAGAATATTCGGTTTAAGGGGGCAGAAGTGTTTGTGGGTTCTGCTGAGCTTTGCCAGATAAAGATCCTCCCCCATGCATTCCCCCCGTAAATATGATCCATAAAATATATATATTTAAAAATATACACACCAACATCTTCCTCTATATTCATGGATATCCATCTGTGCACACACACATTTCTTTTTCAGGCCAAAACAATAACTGGAGCGACGATTTTTTTTCCACCTCCAAGGTGAAAAAAAACCAAAAAAACCAGCTAGAAGTGCAATAAAACACAAGGAACATGCACGGGGTGGGGGGAAATCTCCCTGAAATCTCCCTGAACTTTCTGGGGGATGTCAGTCAGAGCCATCTGCAGGCACTGAACCACAAAGCCAGAAGCACGACATGAGCAGGAAAAGGAACTCTCTGGGCAGAGTTCCTTCAGAGCGTGACATTTATGATTCATCTCACTAGAAATTTGTGTCCATCTGAAGTTTGTTTTTTTTTTTTTTTTTCTTTTCCTGTGGAAGTTTCTCACATAACATAAGGCTTATTGGGCTTAAAACAAAGATTAAATGTTAAAGCTATGCTTTTTGGTAGCCTGGCTCCCTGCTAAATACAGATGTTTTCCAAGATTTTCTAAAATAAATTCACTGCAGTGAAGGTGTTTGCTGAAAACCAGAAAATCTTCTGATTCCTGTTTGATGCAAAGGAGGGATCGTGAGGCTCTAGAAACAGCAAGGAAAAGATGTCACCTTCTGACACTGCTTTTCTATTTTCATTTTTCCTCTTGCCTAAATATCATCAGGTAAATGAGAACACCTTTTTAGGAGGTTTAATTGATATCAAAGAACAACACTTAACACTGTCCTGAGTGTGAAATGAAAAATCAGGGCATGATTGTCCTGGTCCTGCAATTTCTCGTGTAGCTCCAATTGGATATAAACAGCTAATTTTTCCTTCTTCTGTTTTTTATTTTTCCCTCTTTTCTTTGCTACTGGCTTTTCTTTTCCTCAGGTCAGGTGGAAAAAGATACAGTCCCCAAGCCAGGCATGGCAGGGAAGAGAAATAATCACTGGGAAGAGCTGTTGAGACAAACAAAGAGCAAACACCTCTTGAGACCTCAAAAAGAAGATTTGAGAAGAGACCCCAAGCTAAGATTTCCTAGAACCAAAACCCCATAAAGACACAGTGGGCAGGTGGAGATAAACACTTATATTTCCTTGCTTATAACCTCATTTTTTAAAAGAAGTTTTGTGGTTTCATCCTTCTTTGAGGAGCTCTTCAGAAGCATGAGAGCTCTGGCAGACTCAGATGCTGTCACAACACTTTTCTACTCAGCTTCCAGGGAATCAAAACAGATCCCAGTTTGGAAGAGAACCATCCTGTGCTGGTCCTGCAGAGTGCAGGTCCCCTCCCAGAGCTGTTCCTTTCCCCCCCTGTTTTCCTGACCCCACTCTTTGTGCTCAGCCCCTTCCATTTTTTCCCTTCCAGCTGTTAATAACTGAGGCTGGGAATGCATGAGAGCAATTGGCCCATGGAGAAACCTGCTCAACTGAGGCTGAAATTCCCCTTCAGGGAGCCAGATTATATTTGGGTTTTTTTCACTTATAATTAAAGAGAGGCAGAAGCTAGCACAGCTGGCAAAGGAGAAATTAGTCTGCTGGAAAACAAAATTTTCCACACCTCAGATTTATAAAACTGACCCAGAAACAAGCCAGGACATGAAATCTGAGCAACTCGGACAGTAAAAAATATTTTTTTTCCCTCAATTCTTGTCCAGAGCTGAGCCAAAACAGAGGTGCAGAGCATCAGAACCAAAGGCAGGCAAACCAGAGTGTTCCTCTGTCCAGGGGCATGCAGGGAGATGAGAGATGCAGGGGGATGAGGATTTCCTCCTGTAGGGACAGAAATCCCGAGCCGAGCAGCAGGGGGATGAGGATTTCTTCCTGTAGGGACAGAAATCCCGAACAGAGCTGCAGAGGGTTGAGGATTTCCTCCTGTAGAGACAGAAATCCCGAACAGAGCTGCAGGGGGATGAGGATTTCCTCCTGTAGGGACAGAAATCCAGAACTGAGCTGCAGGGGGATGAGGATTTCCTCCTGTAGAGACAGAAATCCCGAACAGAGCTGCAGGGGGATGAGGATTTCCTCCTGTAGAGACAGAAATCCCGAACAGAGCTGCAGAGGGATGAGGATTTCTTCCTGCAGGGACAGAAATCCAGAACTGAGCTGCAGGGGGATGAGGATTTCCTCCTGTAGAGACAGAAATCCCGAGCAGAGCTGCAGGGGGATGAGGATTTCCTCCTGTAGGGACAGAAATCCCGAACAGAGCTGCAGAGGGATGAGGATTTCCTCCTGTAGAGACAGAAATCCCGAACAGAGCTGCAGGGGGATGAGGATTTCCTCCTGTAGGGACAGAAATCCAGAACTGAGCTGCAGGGGGATGAGGATTTCTTCCTGTAGGGACAGAAATCCCGAACAGAGCTGCAGGGGGATGAGGATTTCTTCCCCCCGAGCAGAACGCTGGGGATTTATTTCCCACCCTTTGTTTATCTTGCGTTTCACACATCTGTGCCTCGGAGCAGAAGTCGCTGCAAATAGCTCTGATATCAGCGTGGGGTTCTGAGAAAACAGGGCCATGAGGAACTGGCTTCTGTGAGCCAGGGACAGCGAGGTAACTCTGCTGCTGCTGCTGCTGTTATAGACTGAGAAACAGATGGATTATTCCCCTCGGAGTGGATTATTCCATAGCAATTTCATGGCATGGATCATGTTCGTGCTCACAGGTGAGGAATCGCTGGAAGGACCAGCTGGATGCTGGAAGACTTCTGGGGAATTTAGAAAGATTTTGTTCCTGAACATCAAATTAATCTCATGTAGTGTCAAGAAGCAGCCCTGGCCCTTGCATCCCATGACACTTTCAGGGGATTATTCCGCTTATTTGTCCAATGCCAGCAATTTTTTCCCTGACTGCCGTCGTGCACAAACTTGTCCCAGTTCAGAGAATCATTTTGGGTTGGGAGAGACCTTAAATCCCACCCAGTGCCACCCCAGCCATGGCAGGGACACCTCCCACTGTCCCAGGCTGTTCCCAGCCCGTGTCCAACCTGGAACTGAACATTCCAGGGATCCAGGGGCAGACACAGCAAATCTGGGAATTCCATCCCAGCCCCTCATTACCATCCCAGGGAACAATTCCTAATTCCCAGTATCCCATCCAGCCCTGCCCTCCTTCACCTCAAGGCCATTCCCCCTTTTCCTGTCACTCCATGCCCTTGGGAAAAGTTCCTCTCCAGCCTTCTTTAGGTCTTGTGGCTTACGATAAGAATTTTTTATAAACAAGTCAAATCTTATTTTTTAATAGAATTCCCTCTTTCATTCCCTTAGGAAATGAATGAAAATCATTATTTTATACAAAACAAGAAGCTTTGACCTATCAGATAAGAATCTAGGAAGCGCTTTCCCAAACCAAATCCTTCTGATAAGAACAGTTTAAAACATTCTCTTGTTCCACTTGTGTTACCTTGTACAAAACCCTAAAGCCTATCTTTCCTGAAAAAGGAACAAATTCACTCTATCTGAGCATCAGTCTGTGCATTTTAATTTAGGTCTTGTTCATGTTTCTGTGACATTTCTTGGGGCCTTCCAAGAAAAGATACCCATTGTTTCTAGATTAGCAAATTCAAGTTCTGCAGAAAGTTTTCCACTTCTGCTTCACAGTTTCCACTGATCCGATCTTTGCATGCAAGATTTCTTCCTCTGCAAAATTCTGAGAATTAGTGACAACTGTTTCATCTTCCCCCTAGGAAATAATTTATTTTTATCTTTTATTGATGTCATTTTTCGTGTCTCACCTCTCTGACTGTGACCAATACAAATGCCATCAATTTTGACACGATAAATTGTTTAATTGGGTTCAAGTGCCATCCTGGTCTGAGGTGAAGCGTCTGCATCTCTCCACAGGGAATTTCTCTGACTTGTACAGCTGGGCTTTCATCTCATGGAATCCTGGAATGATTTGGGTTGGAGAGGAACTTGAAGCTCATCCAGTTCCAGCCCCTGCCATGGGCAGGGAAACTTTTCATTCTTCTAGGTTAATTAAATTCATCTCATTTCTCCCAGTTCACTTTTTTTACTGCTCTCTTTGCCCTTGTCCCCCTCCTCAGGCAATGCTGGTAGGAGAAATCCTTGCTGCTTACGAAAACCCCTGGATTTTTCCATTCCAAAATCCCACCAGGACTTTCAGACCCGGGAAAATCTCTGTGGAGCTGCCATGGGTGACTGGGCGGGGGGGTGGTGGTTGATTCCCTGCCTTTCAGCAGTTTGCTCCGTGCCCTCCTTCCCCTTTCCAGGCTTTAAATTCCCAATAAAAGCTCAGTTGCAACGCCTGGTAAATTATGGAATAGCTGGGATGAGGCCCCTGCAAAATCAAAGGGGCAAATTGATCTGACAAGATCCAAGTGCTCAGTGTACACGGTATTAAAATGAATTTCTTGCTCGCAGTGAGGAGCAGCAGCCCGAGGAGCGTCTCTGTCCTCAGTGTTTTCCTGGGGCTGTGCCAATGGTGCCTCATTGTCTGACTTCCAAGGGCTGTAATTGAGTGATAATTGCCAGTTCCTCTTTTGAACCAACACTCTCTGATAAACTTCATCACCATTTAGCTGGAAATCTGAGAGCTCTAAACAATTTATTTACCAAGAGAGATACAGACATCTCTTAACACACTGAACCACCGCCCGCCTTCCGTGTACATCGGCATTTGGATGGCGCCAATTAACAGCAGGCTGCAGTTTCGGGTTGGTTTGGGGTTTTGGATTTAAATTTTTAAAATCATTTTTCTGGTCTCTGCAAGCCATTTGTTCAGGCTTTTTCCTGCCTGCACCGCCAGAGGAGTTTGGGGGTGTTCTTTTGAGTGGAGTCAAGGGAATACCTGGTTTTAGCCACTGGTGCAAAGTTCAGTGAACAGAAAACAAATCAAGATGAGGGAAAATAAAGAAAAACTGTAAAAAAATAAAAGTTTTATTCAATTTATGGATGGCATGATGCAGTCTGGATTTTTGCTGGTTTTCTCATATAGCTGTTAATGTCTCATCTCTCTCTGGAAGTAACAGACTCGGAAATACAAACAGGCTTCTCCCGTAATCGCAAAAGCTTTTTAGGAGCTATTTTAAGTGGCGGAAAGGTGGATGTAGAATGGACACCTGAATTCCTGCTGCTGTTCAAACCTACAATAGCACAGCCCATTGGATGGCACATTCCTGCTGCACTTAGTGGAGATGTAGCCCAGTAAATTTATGCCCATGATCAAGTTTTCAAAAGTATTATTTAAGATAAGTCCCCAAATGGCAGAAACATAGGGGTGGAGGGGACTAGAAATGTCAACTGCATAAAAAAATTGTTATTCTGGGGAGGTGTTTCTCCAGCCTGCTCTTAAGTTATCCAGAGGTGGTGGGACCAACGTTCCCAGAAAAGCATCAGTGTTTGGGAGTTTGATTTATGCCGAGCCAGGCCCTCTGTTCTGCACCTGCTGCCTGCTCTCCTTAAATTCCATGAAATCACAGAATATCCTGAGCTGGAAGGGGCCCATCCCATCCAAGCCCTGTCCCTGCCCATTCCCCCCAGCAATCCCAGCCTGGGCATCCCTGGCAGCTCCTGGAGCTCTGGCTGTGCCCATTCCCTGGGGAGCCTGGCCAGTGCCAGCACCCTCTGGGACAGGGAAGAACCTGTCCTAAAATCCAACTTGAATCCCTCCTGGCCCAGCTCCAGCCACCCCCTGGGTGCTGTCCCTGTGCCAGGGCATAGAGACTGGAGCTGTCCCTACACTATCAATAAAATTTTATCATTTGTGTATTCGTAAGTTATTATTCTTACTCTTACTTTCCTTATTCTTACTACTCTTTTTCTTCTTGTCATCTTCCATTCCTATTATTATTATTTTACCTCTATGTATTTTTTTTTCATCTTCTTCACCCAGCAGCACAGCCCCAGAGCTGCGGTGCTGCTGCAGTGCTGCTTGCGCTGCTCTGAGCTCTTTGGCTGCACGGCCCCGTGCAGCTGCAGCTGCTCCCACAGGGATGTGTCAGGAACAGCCCAGAGCTGCTGCTGCCTCAGCCGGGGCTGCACCGGGCCAAGCCCTCGCGGCCTGCACAAGGCTGCTCCAGGCAGGCAGGGCTGCTGAGGAACACACCCAGCCTGGCTCCCTGGGCACGGGCAGCGCCGGAGCGGGGCCGTGCTGGCCTCGCTGTCCCGGCTGCACAGCCCTGCTGCAAAGGGCTTCCCAGCACAGGTCTCTCTCAGCCGGGCTCAGCGGGCGCCTTTCGTTTGCCTGCAGAGAGCAGGGACAGCCCTGCCCTGCCGGCCCAGCCGGGAACTCTCCCGCTGCCGCTGGGGCTGAGCAGTCACTGCTCACAGGGCACTCGCTGGCACTGGGGCTCAAAAGACATCAGCGCCTCTGGCAGATGCAACATGAAATCCGGACACTCTTTTCTTCTGCTTTACACGCTTAATGACAAAATACACAAATTCTTCCGTAACAAATTGTTCAGCCCTTCTTTGGTAATTTCTTGGGAATAATATCTTGTTATTATGACCTACTGTATTTTCATGTTTTTAGTTCATAGACTGCGATGTAAATATACAACACGCAATAAATACAAATTCTTTGGTAATTTAATTTAGTCGTTAAAATACTTCTTAATTCATGGATCCTTATCTACCCTTCTTCTATACTTCTACTTCCTATTCTTCTACTTATTTTCTTCTATGTATTTCAAAATTCAGTTTCTTATTCTTATAACCGTCTTCTTCTATGCATTTTTAAATTCAAATCCTTATTCCTATTACTCTTCTACATTTTAAAATTCTTACTCCTATTGTTATTCTTATCCTCTTCTTCTACTTCTATGTATTTTGCAAATCCTTTTACTTATTACTATTCTTCTATGCATTTATAACGTATTCTTCCTCTTCTGCGTCTTCTTCGTCATCATCTTCGTCTTATTTCTCTTTGCCTTCTTTGTCTTTGCCATTGTCTTCTTCATCGTTCCTTTTATCTTCTCCATCTTCATCATCGTGTCGTCTTCCTCTTTGACATATTCATCTTCTTTGTCTCATCTTGCTGTTGCAGTTTGTGACCCAACTCCCGCGGGTGCTGGCAGCCCCGGCTGTGCCGCAGCCCTGCAGGGAGGGAGGGAGGGAGGCTCAGGGAGCAATCCCTGCTCTGGGTGCCCGGTGTGTTTTACTCCTCCGGCTCTGGCCTCAGGCAGGGACAGCGGAACAGCCCCCGCAGCGCCCGCAGCGCCCGCCTGGAGCGGGAGGGACGTTTCCTGGGGACACACGGCTGCCCATGGAGGGCCTGCGCTCCCAGCTGGGCAGGCCAGGGCCTGGGGGGGCTGTGCGGGGCAGGCACTGAGCTCCCTTCCCTTTTCCGTGGGACTGCTGCTTCCCTTCCTGCAGCAATCCACGGTTCCAGGGCATCCCGTTCCTCCTGCTGCTGCCTCGGCGCCTGCGCCTCCAGCACAGCCTTGCTCAGGGTCTCCCTGCTGCTCTTGTGGCTCCTGCAGAGCTGAGCCTGGCTGCTGGCCGCACCACTGAGCAGGGCACTGAGCGGGCTCCGTGTCCCCGGTGATGTCCGCTCCTCACTGAGCATAGAAGGAGCTGCTGCCTTTTTGTCCTGCACTGGGAGAGGCTGGGGAGGCTCCTCCTCCTCCTCCTCCTCCTCCTCCTCCTCCTCCTCCTCCTCCTCCTCGGTGTCCGTGGGACTCCACAGGGCACGAGAGGTGCTGGGCAGGGTTGCCTCTGCTGCCACCTCTGTGCCCAACAGCTCTTTGTATTGGGCCTCCAGCTTCTCCTTGCACCTCCTCAGTTTGGACAGCTTTCGGAATATGCGAGCGTTGATCTCTTCCTCCTCCTCAGAATCATAATCCTTGAGGAAATTGGGGTCTGGCCATTCCAGCCCATCCTGATGGCTCGACCTTTCCTCCAGTTCTGACAGTTCTGGGGATGAGCTTGAATCTCTGTCCATACCACCGAGCAGGGCCGTCCTCGTCAGCTCTTCCTGCTCATCTTCTTCACAAAGGGAGAGCTGTTCATTGTCATCTTCTCCCGATGGGGGCATGTCTGGGACGTCAGAGTCTTCCCCAAAGCACAACTCTGTTTCATGGGTGATGTTTTCTGGGGGAGGCTCCTCATCCTCGTAATCCCCATGGGACAGCTCTTTGTCACTGTCACTCTCCCCTTGGGACAGCTCTTCTTCATTGTTTTCTTCAGCTGGGGACAGCTCCTTGTCACTCTTGCTGTCCCCTGGGAAGATGTCAATGGCCTCTTCATAGCTGGACAGCTCGCAGTCAATTGTGCTGTCCTCTGGACCCACCTCAATGTCCTCTTCCAAGGAAGAGAGCTCGTTATTAATGTGGTTGTCCTCTGACATGACCACGATGTCCTCTTTGACTGGGGACAGATCCTGTTCACTCCTGCTGTCCTCTGGAATGACCCCAATGATCTCTTCCATTTCGGACAGCTCCTGGTCACTCCTGCTGTCCTCTGGAATGACCTCAATGATCTCTTCCATTTCTGACAGCTCCTGGTCACTCCTGCTGTCCTCTGGAATGACCCCAATGAATTCTTCCATTTCGGACAGCTCCTGGTCACTCCTGCTGTCCTCTGGAATTTCCTCAATGATCTCTTCCATTTCTGACAGCTCCTGGTCACTCCTGCTGTCCTCTGGAATGACCTCAATTATGTCTTCCACTTCAGACAGCTCCTGGTCACTCCTGCTGTCCTCTGGAATGACCTCAATGATGTCTTCCACTTCAGACAGCTCCTGGTCACTCCGGCTGTCCTCTGGAATGACCCCAAGGATCTCTTCCATTTCGGACAGCTCCTGGTCACTCCTGCTGTCCTCTGGAATGACCCCAATGATCTCTTCCATTTCGGACAGCTCCTGGTCACTCCTGCTGTCCTCTGGAATGACCTCAATTATGTCTTCCACTTCAGACAGCTCCTGGTCACTCCTGCTGTCCTCTGGAATGACCTCAATTATGTCTTCCACTTCAGACAGCTCCTGGTCACTCCTGCTGTCCTCTGGAATGACCCCAATGATCTCTTCCATTTCGGACAGCTCCTGGTCACTCCTGCTGTCCTCTGGAATGACCCCAATGATCTCTTCCATTTCGGACAGCTCCTGGTCACTCCTGCTGTCCTCTGGAATGACCCCAATGATCTCTTCCATCTTGGACAGCTCCTGGTCACTCCTGCTGTCCTCTGGAATGACCCCAATGATCTCTTCCATTTCGGACAGCTCCTGGTCACTCCTGCTGTCCTCTGGAATGACCCCAATGATCTCTTCCATTTCTGACAGCTCCTGGTCACTCCTGCTGTTCTCTGGAATGACCTCAATGACCTCTTCCACTTCAGACAGCTCCTGGTCTCTCCTGCTGTCCTCTGGAATGACCCCAATGATCTCTTCCATTTTGGACAGCTCCTGGTCACTCCTGCTGTCCTCTGGAATGACCCCAATGATGTCTTCCACTTCAGACAGCTCCTGGTCACTCCTGCTGTCCTCTGGAATGACCTCAATGACCTCTTCCACTTCAGACAGCTCCTGGTCTCTCCTGCTGTCCTCTGGAATGACCTCAATGGCCTCTTCCACTTCAGACAGCTCGTCTTCACTTGTGCTGTCCCCTGAGACAGCCACTATGGCCTCCTCCACTGGGGACAGCTCCTCATCACCTGTGCTGTCCCCGGAGGTGATGTCAACGTCGTCTTCAACTTCGGAGAGTTCCTCCTCATTTGAACTCTCCACTGGATCGACTTTAATGGCCTCTACTACTGGAGACAGTTCCACATCTTTTGTGCTGTCCTCTGAAATGTCTGCGATGGTGTCTTCCACAGGGGATAGGTCCTCGTCACTTGTGCTGTCCCCTGAAGTGACGTCTCTAGCACCTTCCACTGGGGCCACCTCTGGCTCAGTGCTGCTGTCCCCTGGGGTGAGCTCAATGGCCTCTTCTACTTGGGAGAGCAGCACCTTCTCACTCTCGCTGTCCCCTTGAAAGAGCGTGATGTCTTCTATGGCTTGGGACAGCTCCTCGTCACTCATGCTGTCCCCAGAAATTCCTCAAAGGTCTCCTCCTCTGAGCACAGCTCATGCTCAATGCCAGTATCCCCTTGGGACAGCTCGCTGTCGCTGTCCTGTTTGTCCAGTGCTGTGTCCGTGACACTGCACTCCACAGCTCCAGCCCCCGCGGGGGTGGGTGTCACGGGCAGCAGCTGCCAGCTGGGGGACACACGGGCTGTGCCCTCCTGGGCCACCCTGAGCGAAGGCAAGGACACCCTGGGCACGGGGCTGTATGGCTGGCAAGGACAGGGGCTGCAGGGCTGCGGCCCCTTCTGCCCTGCACTGCCCAGCTCTGTGCCCCGGCTCTGAGCGTCCCTGGGGCTCACCAGGCACGGCAGTGCTGGCAGCCGTGGCACAGGTGCCAGAGGTGGCAGCCTGTCCCCACACAGGGACAGGGCCCGGCTCCGGCTGCCCTGCGGCGCTGCCTGTGGCTGCCTCAGCTGCTCCTGCGGGACCCTGAGGGATTGAAGATTTTTGGGTCCCACCTGTGGCTGCCCGAGGTGCAGTGGTGGCAGCTTGATGGGCACCAGCGAGGGGCAGGATGAGGAGGAGGAGGAGGCGTGGGATGGAGACGTCTCCCTTGGCAGAGCAAAGATCCTGGCCTTGTCCATCCTCCGGCCTCTCCTTCCTGCATCATCCCTTGCTCTTTGCCTCCTCCGCAGGGGCAGCAGTTGGCCTTGGGCGGCCTGGGAGTTGGGCTTCTTGTCCATCTTCTCCGGAATATCCGTGGGTCTCTAGCGGAGATCCAGGGAGCTGCTTCCTCCTCAGAGAGTGGCTCTCCCGGGACTGAGCGCTCCAGGGCTCGGCACCCCTTAAATACCCGCAAGCCAGAGCGGGGCTCCCTGATGTCACAAGGGTCTGTGGCCACCACCGTGTCCCACATCACCAAGGGCCCTGACACCAAACGCCCGTGTCACAAAGGGCCACCCCCGGCACCCCAACAAGAGCGGAGTAGACAGGAACTGGCACGGAGCAGCCCCGGCCTCGCGGCCTTGCGGCCCCTGCTGTGCCCAGAGCCCCAAGAGGCTTTGGCCACGCTCCCACAGGACAGCCCCAGAGCGCAGAGCGCAGAGCCCTGGCTTTGCAGGCTGCGCCGCCCAGGCCACGAGGAATCGGCCACGGGGACGAGCCGGGGACCTGTGGGCAGCGGCTCCATGTGCCAGGGGAGGCCGGGGAGCAGGGCTGTCCCTCAGGGCTGTGCACGGCACCGGGGCTCGTCCCTGCCTTTAGCGGTGCCGGCCAGGGGCAGCGAGCGCAGCCTCGGCGCCTTTGCAGGGCGCCACAGGGAAGCTGAGCGGGGCAGGGGCAGCACGCGAGGCCGGGGCCATGCAGGGGCACCCGGCCGAGCCGCACGAGGGGCACCACGAGAGCCTCGTGCGCTTCCACGAGGCCGGGGCCGGCGGCTGCTCCCGCCCCGGGCCCATGGCCGAGCACCGCAGCCACTCTTGCGGGTGTCCCCTCGGCCCTGCGGCGCCACGGGGACGCGGCCCGGGGCCGGGGCTCGCTCCCCGCTGCCATCAGGGCGCTGCCGAGGGCTCCCCGCCCGCCGGGGCCGGGCCCGGGCCCTGAGGGAGCGGCGCCGCCGTTGCTGCCGCCCTCAGGGGCTCTGAGGGGAGCGCGGCTCCCGCCGGCCCCGCTCCGCCCGCACAAACACGGAGCACAAAGACACACGGCCGTGAAATGGTGTCCGTGCCCTTCCAAATGCACTCGCAGAGTGGCCCCCAGGGCTGGGCTCGCCTGCGGCACCATCGCCAGGTACAACACACGCGAGCCACCGAAACGAGTTCTCTCTCCCAAGCAGACCCAAACACTCATTGATTTCTCTCAGGGAGACTGAGCCCTGTTTGTGTCATGTCCCATTGCACACAACCAGCCCTGATATCACTCCCGTGGTCCTGTTCCCTCAGGAGGAAGGCGCTCCCTGCACCCCTGTGCAGCAGAGCACAGCAGTGATGAATGAGGACAAGGCGAAGCCCAAGTCCCGTTCCCCCAGCCCCTTGCCCAGCTGGCTGGGACCCCAGGCTCTCAGGGAGCACCAGGAGGAGACAGCGCCAGGGTCAGTGCTGGCAGCACAAGAGAGCGAGGATGAGGACTCGGCTGAGGGGAGGAAATGGTGGCAGCTCCTGCATGAGCTAGAGCCTAATCCTGAGGAGAAAGTGAGAGGTCTCTTAAGAGTCTTGCCACTTGTGTCCATCCAGTTTCCCAGGAATTGACCAAATAAAGATAGAAGAGTGTTCAGATGAGGGAAGAATTTGTGTGTTTTCTCATTAAGTCGGTAAAGCACAAGAGAAGAGTCTCTAGATACCATTTTGTGTCTGCCAGAGGTGCTGATGTATTTTCACCACCCAGTGCCACCATCCCCAGGGATGGGGACATCCAACCCCTCCATGGCAGCCCTTCCCAAGGCCTGACCACCCTGTCCGGGAGGAAACTGCCCCTGGTGTCTGAGCCGAGCCTTCCCCTGGCCCTGCTTGAGGCCGTTTGCTCTTGTCCTGTCCCTTGTTGTTGGGAAGGAGAGAGGAGAGGGAACAGAGGGGGATGGAGGGAGGGAGGGATGGACAGGGAAGGGAGGAGAAAGGAGGGAGAGGAAGGAAGACAGAAGGGAAGGGAGAAGGGGGAGAGAGTGAGGCAGGAGCAGGCTGGGAAGTAGGGAAAAAGGATGGGGAGAGGGGGAACGAGGGAGGCACGCAGGGAAGGAGGATGGGAATGAGGGAAAGGATCCCGGGCAGCCCCATCTCCACAGGGGAGAGCCTGAGCACTGCTGCAGCTGTGAGGGGAGGGAATGGTGAGGGGAGGGAAGAAACTGTGAGGGGAGAAGGAGCCATGGCTGGGCTGTGAGACGAGGAGGAGCCATGGTGGGGCTGTGAAGGAAGAAGGAGCCATGGCTGGGCTGTGAGGGGAGGAGCAGCCATGGTGGGGCTGTGAGGGGAGGAGCAGCCATGGTGGGGCCGTGAGGGGAGGAGCAGCCATGGTGGGGCTGTGAGGGGAGGAGCAGCCATGGTGGGGCCGTGAGGGGAGGGAAGGAGCCATGGCTGGGCTGTGAGGGGAGGAGGAGCCACGGTGGGGCTGTGAGGGGAGGGAAGGAGCCATGGCTGGGCTGTGAGGGGAGGAGGAGCCACGGTGGGGCTGTGAGGAGAGGAGGAGCCATGGTGGGGCTGTGAGGGGAGGAGCAGCCATGGTGGGGCCGTGAGGGGAGAAGGAGCCATGGTGGGGCTGTGAGGGGAGGAGCAGCCATGGTGGGGCTGTGAGGGGAGAAGGAGCCATGGTGGGGCCGTGAGGGGAGGATCAGCCATTGTGGGGCTGTGATGGGAGGTATCATGGTGATTATGTGGACGTTCAGCACAGCACAAATGGTCTGGGAATCTCTAGATCAAGGCAGCATGAACTGGGAGGAGACACAAACCTCTCCCGGTTAAGTGCTGCCTGAAGTGCACTGGTGGCAGCTTGATCTGCACTTAGAAGAAGCAGGACGAGGAGAAGGATGAGGTTTGGGATGGATCTCCCTTGGGAGAGCAAAGATCCTGGCCCTGGCCCTGCACTGGCCTCTCCTTGCTGCTTCATCCCTCACTCTTCGCCTCCTCCACAGGCTCAGCAGCTGGCCTTGGGCGAGCTCGGAGTGTGGATTCCCCTTCTCCATGTTCATCTTCTCCAAAATTTCCACCGTCCTCAATTGCACACAGATGCAGGGAGCGGTTTCCTCCTTGGCGTCCGGCTTTCCCAGGACTGGGCACTCCAGGGCTCTGCGCCCCTTGGATACCCTCAGCCAGGATGGTGCTCCTCACCTTCCACTGGTAACAGCTCCTTGTCACTTGTGCTGTTGCCTGAAGTGACCTCACTCTCCTCTTCCACAGGGGACAGCACCTGGTCATTCTGGCTGTCCATTCCAAAGAGCTCGATGTCCTCTGTCGCTTGGGACAGCTCCTCGTCACTCATGCTGTCCCCAGAAATTCCTCAAAGGTCTCCTCCTCTGAGCACAGCTCATGCTCAATGCCAGTATCCCCTTGGGACAGCTCGCTGTCGCTGTCCTGTTTGTCCAGTGCTGTGTCCGTGACACTGCACTCCACAGCTCCAGCCCCCGCGGGGGTGGGTGTCACGGGCAGCAGCTGCCAGCTGGGGGACACACGGGCTGTGCCCTCCTGGGCCACCCTGAGCGAAGGCAAGGACACCCTGGGCACGGGGCTGTATGGCTGGCAAGGACAGGGGCTGCAGGGCTGCGGTCCCTTCTGCCCTGCACTGCCCAGCTCTGTGCCCCGGCTCTGAGCGTCCCTGGGGCTCACCAGGCACGGCAGTGCTGGCAGCCGTGGCACAGGTGCCAGAGGTGGCAGCCTGTCCCCACACAGGGACAGGGCCCGGCTCCGGCTGCCCTGCGGCGCTGCCTGTGGCTGCCTCAGCTGCTCCTGCGGGACCCTGAGGGATTGAAGATTTTTGGGTCCCACCTGTGGCTGCCCGAGGTGCAGTGGTGGCAGCTTGATGGGCACCAGCGAGGGGCAGGATGAGGAGGAGGAGGAGGCGTGGGATGGAGACGGCTCCCTTGGCAGAGCAAAGATCCTGGCCTTGTCCATCCTCCGGCCTCTCCTTCCTGCATCATCCCTTGCTCTTTGCCTCCTCCGCAGGGGCAGCAGTTGGCCTTGGGCGGCCTGGGAGTTGGGCTTCTTGTCCATCTTCTCCGGAATATCCGTGGGTCTCTAGCGGAGATCCAGGGAGCTGCTTCCTCCTCAGAGAGTGGCTCTCCCGGGACTGAGCGCTCCAGGGCTCGGCACCCCTTAAATACCCGCAAGCCAGAGCGGGGCTCCCTGATGTCACAAGGGTCTGTGGCCACCACCGTGTCCCACATCACCAAGGGCCCTGACACCAAACGCCCGTGTCACAAAGGGCCACCCCCGGCACCCCAACAAGAGCGGAGTAGACAGGAACTGGCACGGAGCAGCCCCGGCCTCGCGGCCTTGCGGCCCCTGCTGTGCCCAGAGCCCCAAGAGGCTTTGGCCACGCTCCCACAGGACAGCCCCAGAGCGCAGAGCGCAGAGCCCTGGCTTTGCAGGCTGCGCCGCCCAGGCCACGAGGAATCGGCCACGGGGACGAGCCGGGGACCTGTGGGCAGCGGCTCCATGTGCCAGGGGAGGCCGGGGAGCAGGGCTGTCCCTCAGGGCTGTGCACGGCACCGGGGCTCGTCCCTGCCTTTAGCGGTGCCGGCCAGGGGCAGCAAGCGCAGCCTCGGCGCCTTTGCAGGGCGCCACAGGGAAGCTGAGCGGGGCAGGGGCAGCACGCGAGGCCGGGGCCATGCAGGGGCACCCGGCCGAGCCGCACGAGGGGCACCACGAGAGCCTCGTGCGCTTCCACGAGGCCGGGGCCGGCGGCTGCTCCCGCCCCGGGCCCATGGCCGAGCACCGCAGCCACTCTTGCGGGTGTCCCCTCGGCCCTGCGGCGCCACGGGGACGCGGCCCGGGGCCGGGGCTCGCTCCCCGCTGCCATCAGGGCGCTGCCGAGGGCTCCCCGCCCGCCGGGGCCGGGCCCGGGCCCTGAGGGAGCGGCGCCGCCGTTGCTGCCGCCCTCAGGGGCTCTGAGGGGAGCGCGGCTCCCGCCGGCCCCGCTCCGCCCGCACAAACACGGAGCACAAAGACACACGGCCGTGAAATGGTGTCCGTGCCCTTCCAAATGCACTCGCAGAGTGGCCCCCAGGGCTGGGCTCGCCTGCGGCACCATCGCCAGGTACAACACACGCGAGCCACCGAAACGAGTTCTCTCTCCCAAGCAGACCCAAACACTCATTGATTTCTCTCAGGGAGACTGAGCCCTGTTTGTGTCATGTCCCATTGCACACAACCAGCCCTGATATCACTCCCGTGGTCCTGTTCCCTCAGGAGGAAGGCGCTCCCTGCACCCCTGTGCAGCAGAGCACAGCAGTGATGAATGAGGACAAGGCGAAGCCCAAGTCCCGTTCCCCCAGCCCCTTGCCCAGCTGGCTGGGACCCCAGGCTCTCAGGGAGCACCAGGAGGAGACAGCGCCAGGGTCAGTGCTGGCAGCACAAGAGAGCGAGGATGAGGACTCGGCTGAGGGGAGGAAATGGTGGCAGCTCCTGCATGAGCTAGAGCCTAATCCTGAGGAGAAAGTGAGAGGTCTCTTAAGAGTCTTGCCACTTGTGTCCATCCAGTTTCCCAGGAATTGACCAAATAAAGATAGAAGAGTGTTCAGATGAGGGAAGAATTTGTGTGTTTTCTCATTAAGTCGGTAAAGCACAAGAGAAGAGTCTCTAGATACCATTTTGTGTCTGCCAGAGGTGCTGATGTATTTTCACCACCCAGTGCCACCATCCCCAGGGATGGGGACATCCAACCCCTCCATGGCAGCCCTTCCCAAGGCCTGACCACCCTGTCCGGGAGGAAACTGCCCCTGGTGTCTGAGCCGAGCCTTCCCCTGGCCCTGCTTGAGGCCGTTTGCTCTTGTCCTGTCCCTTGTTGTTGGGAAGGAGAGAGGAGAGGGAACAGAGGGGGATGGAGGGAGGGAGGGATGGACAGGGAAGGGAGGAGAAAGGAGGGAGAGGAAGGAAGACAGAAGGGAAGGGAGAAGGGGGAGAGAGTGAGGCAGGAGCAGGCTGGGAAGTAGGGAAAAAGGATGGGGAGAGGGGGAACGAGGGAGGCACGCAGGGAAGGAGGATGGGAATGAGGGAAAGGATCCCGGGCAGCCCCATCTCCACAGGGGAGAGCCTGAGCACTGCTGCAGCTGTGAGGGGAGGGAATGGTGAGGGGAGGGAAGAAACTGTGAGGGGAGAAGGAGCCATGGCTGGGCTGTGAGACGAGGAGGAGCCATGGTGGGGCTGTGAAGGAAGAAGGAGCCATGGCTGGGCTGTGAGGGGAGGAGCAGCCATGGTGGGGCTGTGAGGGGAGGAGCAGCCATGGTGGGGCCGTGAGGGGAGGAGCAGCCATGGTGGGGCTGTGAGGGGAGGAGCAGCCATGGTGGGGCCGTGAGGGGAGGGAAGGAGCCATGGCTGGGCTGTGAGGGGAGGAGGAGCCACGGTGGGGCTGTGAGGGGAGGGAAGGAGCCATGGCTGGGCTGTGAGGGGAGGAGGAGCCACGGTGGGGCTGTGAGGGGAGGAGTAGCCATGGTGGGGCTGTGAGGGGAGGAGCAGCCATGGTGGGGCCGTGAGGGGAGAAGGAGCCATGGTGGGGCTGTGAGGGGAGGAGCAGCCATGGTGGGGCTGTGAGGGGAGAAGGAGCCATGGTGGGGCCGTGAGGGGAGGATCAGCCATTGTGGGGCTGTGATGGGAGGTATCATGGTGATTATGTGGACGTTCAGCACAGCACAAATGGTCTGGGAATCTCTAGATCAAGGCAGCATGAACTGGGAGGAGACACAAACCTCTCCCGGTTAAGTGCTGCCTGAAGTGCACTGGTGGCAGCTTGATCTGCACTTAGAAGAAGCAGGACGAGGAGAAGGATGAGGTTTGGGATGGATCTCCCTTGGGAGAGCAAAGATCCTGGCCCTGGCCCTGCACTGGCCTCTCCTTGCTGCTTCATCCCTCACTCTTCGCCTCCTCCACAGGCTCAGCAGCTGGCCTTGGGCGAGCTCGGAGTGTGGATTCCCCTTCTCCATGTTCATCTTCTCCAAAATTTCCACCGTCCTCAATTGCACACAGATGCAGGGAGCGGTTTCCTCCTTGGCGTCCGGCTTTCCCAGGACTGGGCACTCCAGGGCTCTGCGCCCCTTGGATACCCTCAGCCAGGATGGTGCTCCTCACCTTCCACTGGTAACAGCTCCTTGTCACTTGTGCTGTTGCCTGAAGTGACCTCACTCTCCTCTTCCACAGGGGACAGCACCTGGTCATTCTGGCTGTCCATTCCAAAGAGCTCGATGTCCTCTGTCGCTTGGGACAGCTCCTCGTCACTCATGCTGTCCCCAGAAATTCCTCAAAGGTCTCCTCCTCTGAGCACAGCTCATGCTCAATGCCAGTATCCCCTTGGGACAGCTCGCTGTCGCTGTCCTGTTTGTCCAGTGCTGTGTCCGTGACACTGCACTCCACAGCTCCAGCCCCCGCGGGGGTGGGTGTCACGGGCAGCAGCTGCCAGCTGGGGGACACACGGGCTGTGCCCTCCTGGGCCACCCTGAGCGAAGGCAAGGACACCCTGGGCACGGGGCTGTATGGCTGGCAAGGACAGGGGCTGCAGGGCTGCGGCCCCTTCTGCCCTGCACTGCCCAGCTCTGTGCCCCGGCTCTGAGCGTCCCTGGGGCTCACCAGGCACGGCAGTGCTGGCAGCCGTGGCACAGGTGCCAGAGGTGGCAGCCTGTCCCCACACAGGGACAGGGCCCGGCTCCGGCTGCCCTGCGGCGCTGCCTGTGGCTGCCTCAGCTGCTCCTGCGGGACCCTGAGGGATTGAAGATTTTTGGGTCCCACCTGTGGCTGCCCGAGGTGCAGTGGTGGCAGCTTGATGGGCACCAGCGAGGGGCAGGATGAGGAGGAGGAGGCGTGGGATGGAGACGTCTCCCTTGGCAGAGCAAAGATCCTGGCCTTGTCCATCCTCCGGCCTCTCCTTCCTGCATCATCCCTCGCTCTTTGCCTCCTCCGCAGAGGCAGCAGTTGGCCTTGGGCGGCCTGGGAGTTGGGCTTCTTGTCCATCTTCTGAGGAATTTCCCCCTTCCCCAAATGCTGTTTTGTGCAACATGACGCGAAACCCAAGGGGTTTGATCTATAAGGGAGAAAGAAACGAGTTTTTTAGTCTGCTCGGGATAGAAAACCACTTCCGATTGCAGTATTCTGCTCTATGCTGTTCTTCAAAGGCATAAGAAATAGAAAAAAGGTGGAATTAAAAGTATATATGGCTGAAATGGCATAAAGGGATAGTTAGGAGCAGCATCTCTAAGGATAAAAGACTTCATCAAAGAAAATCTATGCTAGAAAGTCCTTACAGCGTTTTGTCACTCGTTGTTCTTGCCTTTTTGAACTTTTCAATTTGTTTCCTGTGATCGTCTGTATTTTGGAAACATTGAATCAAAACTGATCAACGTCAGGGAATCAATCCCCAGCTGGGTGTACGGCTTCACAATGGGTGTGGAAGTCCCGGAGGACTCGCCCACTTCAGCCCTGCACAAAGCACCGCTCCTTTCCGAGGCTGCAGGGAGCACACGCAGAGTCAGTCAGAGTTACTGCTCATTCCACAGGCTTGCTGTGCATCATTTATCCAGAACCTCCTCCCAGTGCGGTGAGCGACAGGAGACGGATCGAGCGTGGCTCTGGATCATCTGTTTCCTCTGCAGTGTTCCCACTGCTGGCACTGCTCTGAAGTGCCAGCCTGCAGGTGGGAGCACACCTGATGTCCCCCAGGCCTCTCCTCTGGGCTGGAGCCCTGCAGGGAAGCTCCACCAAAGACAATTCCTTGATCCACTGCAGGAGTCTCCTTTGGGGTGGGCAAGAAAGAAAGAGAGAAAGAAGGAAAGGAGAATTCCTGCCTTCCCCTCTCTCAGGGCTGCAGAAGTCCTCACACTTCCCTCCTGCTGCTGCCACGGAGAGGAACGCTGGCCTAGGGACTCCCTGCTCTTGGGCACTGGGCAAGGGAGGGGGAGCCACTTGGTAGTCCCTGGGGACAGAAGAAATGGGGGAACATCCCATCCCAAACACTCAGGTGGGATTTGTCATGCTTCTGTGATTGTTGTTTGGTTTTGGAAAGCAGAGAGGAGGAGGAGGAGGAGAGGGCCAAAGGAAGGAAGAAGCCTTCAGTGCCCCCTGACAGGAGGGGCAGTGAGGGGAGATCGGGCTCTGGTCCCAGGGAACAGGGCCAGGACAAGGGGAAAGGGCCCCAGGCTGCTCCCACAGGGATGTGTCAGGAACAGCCCAGAGCTGCTGCTGCCTCAGCCGGGGCTGCACCGGGCCAAGCCCTCGCGGCCTGCACAAGGCTGCTCCAGGCAGGCAGGGCTGCTGAGGAACACACCCAGCCTGGCTCCCTGGGCACGGGCAGCGCCGGAGCGGGGCCGTGCTGGCCTCGCTGTCCCGGCTGCACAGCCCTGCTGCAAAGGGCTTCCCAGCACAGGTCTCTCTCAGCCGGGCTCAGCGGGCGCCTTTCGTTTGCCTGCAGAGAGCAGGGACAGCCCTGCCCTGCCGGCCCAGCCGGGAACTCTCCCGCTGCCGCTGGGGCTGAGCAGTCACTGCTCACAGGGCACTCGCTGGCACTGGGGCTCAAAAGACATCAGCGCCTCTGGCAGATGCAACATGAAATCCGGACACTCTTTTCTTCTGCTTTACACGCTTAATGACAAAATACACAAATTCTTCCGTAACAAATGGTTCAGCCCTTCTTTGGTAATTTCTTGGGAATAATATCTTGTTATTATGACCTACTGTATTTTCATGTTTTTAGTTCATAGACTGCGATGTAAATATACAACACGCAATAAATACAAATTCTTTGGTAATTTAATTTAGTCGTTAAAATGCTTCTTAGTTCATGGATCCTTATCTACCCTTCTTCTATACTTCTACTTCCTATTCTTCTACTTATTTTCTTCTATGTATTTCAAAATTCAGTTTCTTATTCTTATAACCGTCTTCTTCTATGCATTTTTAAATTCAAATCCTTATTCCTATTACTCTTCTACATTTTAAAATTCTTACTCCTATTGTTATTCTTATCCTCTTCTTCTACTTCTATGTATTTTGCAAATCCTTTTACTTATTACTATTCTTCTATGCATTTATAACGTATTCTTCCTCTTCTGCGTCTTCTTCGTCATCATCTTCGTCTTATTTCTCTTTGCCTTCTTTGTCTTTGCCATTGTCTTCTTCATCGTTCCTTTTATCTTCTCCATCTTCATCATCGTGTCGTCTTCCTCTTTGACATATTCATCTTCTTTGTCTCATCTTGCTGTTGCAGTTTGTGACCCAACTCCCGCGGGTGCTGGCAGCCCCGGCTGTGCCGCAGCCCTGCAGGGAGGGAGGGAGGGAGGCTCAGGGAGCAATCCCTGCTCTGGGTACCCGGTGTGTTTTACTCCTCCGGCTCTGGCCTCAGGCAGGGACAGCGGAACAGCCCCCGCAGCGCCCGCAGCGCCCGCCTGAAGCGGGAGGGACGTTTCCTGGGGACACACGGCTGCCCATGGAGGGCCTGCGCTCCCAGCTGGGCAGGCCAGGGCCTGGGGGGGCTGTGCGGGGCAGGCACTGAGCTCCCTTCCCTTTTCCGTGGGACTGCTGCTTCCCTTCCTGCAGCAATCCACGGTTCCAGGGCATCCCGTTCCTCCTGCTGCTGCCTCGGCGCCTGCGCCTCCAGCACAGCCTTGCTCAGGGTCTCCCTGCTGCTCTTGTGGCTCCTGCAGAGCTGAGCCTGGCTGCTGGCCGCACCACTGAGCAGGGCACTGAGCGGGCTCCGTGTCCCCGGTGATGTCCGCTCCTCACTGAGCATAGAAGGAGCTGCTGCCTTTTTGTCCTGCACTGGGAGAGGCTGGGGAGGCTCCTCCTCCTCCTCCTCCTCCTCCTCCTCCTCCTCCTCCTCCTCCTCCTCCTCCTCCTCCTCCTCCTCTTCCTCCTCCTCTTCCTCCTCCTCCTCGGTGTCCGTGGGACTCCACAGGGCACGAGAGGTGCTGGGCAGGGTTGCCTCTGCTGCCACCTCTGTGCCCAACAGCTCTTTGTATTGGGCCTCCAGCTTCTCCTTGCACCTCCTCAGTTTGGACAGCTTTCGGAATATGCGAGCGTTGATCTCTTCCTCCTCCTCAGAATCATAATCCTTGAGGAAATTGGGGTCTGGCCATTCCAGCCCATCCTGATGGCTCGACCTTTCCTCCAGTTCTGACAGTTCTGGGGATGAGCTTGAATCTCTGTCCATACCACCGAGCAGGGCCGTCCTCGTCAGCTCTTCCTGCTCATCTTCTTCACAAAGGGAGAGCTGTTCATTGTCATCTTCTCCCGATGGGGGCATGTCTGGGACGTCAGAGTCTTCCCCAAAGCACAACTCTGTTTCATGGGTGATGTCTTCTGGGGGAGGCTCCTCATCCTCGTAATCCCCATGGGACAGCTCTTTGTCACTGTCACTCTCCCCTTGGGACAGCTCTTCTTCATTGTTTTCTTCAGCTGGGGACAGCTCCTTGTCACTCTTGCTGTCCCCTGGGAAGATGTCAATGGCCTCTTCATAGCTGGACAGCTCGCAGTCAATTGTGCTGTCCTCTGGACCCACCTCAATGTCCTCTTCCAAGGAAGAGAGCTCGTTATTAATGTGGTTGTCCTCTGACATGACCACGATGTCCTCTTTGACTGGGGACAGATCCTGGTCACTCCTGCTGTCCTCTGGAATGACCCCAATGATCTCTTCCATTTCGGACAGCTCCTGGTCACTCCTGCTGTCCTCTGGAATGACCCCAATGATCTCTTCCATTTCGGACAGCTCCTGGTCACTCCTGCTGTCCTCTGGAATGACCTCAATGATCTCTTCCATTTCGGACAGCTCCTGGTCACTCCTGCTGTCCTCTGGAATGACCTCAATTATGTCTTCCACTTCAGACAGCTCCTGGTCACTCCTGCTGTCCTCTGGAATGACCCCAATGATCTCTTCCATTTCGGACAGCTCCTGGTCACTCCTGCTGTCCTCTGGAATGACCTCAATGATCTCTTCCATTTCGGACAGCTCCTGGTCACTCCTGCTGTCCTCTGGAATGACCTCAATGATCTCTTCCATTTCTGACAGCTCCTGGTCACTCCTGCTGTCCTCTGGAATGACCTCAATTATGTCTTCCACTTCAGACAGCTCCTGGTCACTCCTGCTGTCCTCTGGAATGACCTCAATGATGTCTTCCACTTCAGACAGCTCCTGGTCACTCCTGCTGTCCTCTGGAATGACCCCAATGATCTCTTCCATTTCTGAAAGCTCCTGGTCACTCCTGCTGTCCTCTGGAATGACCCCAATGATCTCTTCCATTTCGGACAGCTCCTGGTCACTCCTGCTGTCCTCTGGAACGACCCCAATGACCTCTTCCACTTCAGACAGCTCCTGGTCTCTCCTGCTGTCCTCTGGAATGACCTCAATGGCCTCTTCCACTTCAGACAGCTCGTCTTCACTTGTGCTGTCCCCTGAGACAGCCACTATGGCCTCCTCCACTGGGGACAGCTCCTCATCACCTGTGCTGTCCCCGGAAGTGATGTCAACGTCGTCTTCAACTTCGGAGAGTTCCTCCTCATTTGAACTCTCCACTGGATCGACTTTAATGGCCTCTACTACTGGAGACAGTTCCACATCTTTTGTGCTGTCCTCTGAAATGTCTGCGATGGTGTCTTCCACAGGGGATAGGTCCTCGTCACTTGTGCTGTCCCCTGAAGTGACGTCTCTAGCACCTTCCACTGGGGCCACCTCTGGCTCAGTGCTGCTGTCCCCTGGGGTGAGCTCAATGGCCTCTTCTACTTGGGAGAGCAGCACCTTTTCACTCTCGCTGTCCCCTTGAAAGAGCTTGATGTCTTCTATGGCTTGGGACAGCTCCTTATCACTTGTGCTGTCCCCAGAAATTCCCTCAAAGGTCTCCTCCTCTGAGCACAGCTCATGCTCAATGCCAATATCCCCCTGGGACAACTCACTGTCGCTGTCCTGTTTGTCCAGTGCTGTGTCCGTGACACTGCACTCCACAGCTCCAGCCCCCGCGGGGGTGGGTGTCACGGGCAGCAGCTGCCAGCTGGGGGACACACGGGCTGTGCCCTCCTGGGCCACCCTGAGCGAAGGCAAGGACACCCTGGGCACGGGGCTGTATGGCTGGCAAGGACAGGGGCTGCAGGGCTGCGGCCCCTTCTGCCCTGCACTGCCCAGCTCTGTGCCCCGGCTCTGAGCGTCCCTGGGGCTCACCAGGCACGGCAGTGCTGGCAGCCGTGGCACAGGTGCCAGAGGTGGCAGCCTGTCCCCACACAGGGACAGGGCCCGGCTCCGGCTGCCCTGCGGCGCTGCCTGTGGCTGCCTCAGCCGCTCCTGCGGGACCCTGAGGGATTGAAGATTTTTGGGTCCCACCTGTGGCTGCCCGAGGTGCAGTGGTGGCAGCTTGATGGGCACCAGCGAGGGGCAGGATGAGGAGGAGGAGGAGGCGTGGGATGGAGACGGCTCCCT
Organism: Cinclus cinclus; assembly: GCF_963662255.1. NCBI lineage: Eukaryota > Metazoa > Chordata > Aves > Passeriformes > Cinclidae > Cinclus > Cinclus cinclus. The sequence continues at coordinate 116,014,695 of NC_085047.1, forward strand.
TGGCAGAGCAAAGATCCTGGCCTTGTCCATCCTCCGGCCTCTCCTTCCTGCATCATCCCTTGCTCTTTGCCTCCTCCGCAGGGGCAGCAGTTGGCCTTGGGCGGCCTGGGAGTTGGGCTTCTTGTCCATCTTCTCCGGAATATCCGTGGGTCTCTAGCGGAGATCCAGGGAGCTGCTTCCTCCTCAGAGAGTGGCTCTCCCGGGACTGAGCGCTCCAGGGCTCGGCACCCCTTAAATACCCGCAAGCCAGGGCGGGGCTCCCTGATGTCACAAAGGTCTGTGGCCACCACCGTGTCCCACATCACCAAGGGCCCTGACACCAAACGCCCGTGTCACAAAGGGCCACCGCCGGCACCCCAACAAGAGCGGAGCAGACAGGAACTGGCACGAAGCAGCCCCGGCCTCGCGGCCTTGCGGCCCCTGCTGTGCCCAGAGCCCCGAGAGGCTTTGGCCACGTTCCCACAGGACAGCCCCAGCCCCAGAGCGCAGAGCCCTGGCTTTGCAGGCTGCGCCGCCCAGGCCACGAGGAATCGGCCACGGGGACGAGCCGGGGACCTGTGGGCAGCGGCTCCACGTGCCAGGGGAGGCCGGGGAGCAGGGCTGTCCCTCAGGGCTGTGCACGGCACCGGGGCTCGTCCCTGCCTTTAGCGGTGCCGGCCAGGGGCAGCGAGCGCAGCCTCGGCGCCTTTGCAGGGCGCCACAGGGAAGCTGAGCGGGGCAGGGGCAGCACGTGAGGCCGGGGCCATGCAGGGGCACCCGGCCGAGCCGCACGAGGGGCACCACGAGAGCCTCGTGCGCTTCCACGAGGCCGGGGCCGGTGGCTGCTCCCGCCCCGGGCCCATGGCCGAGCACCGCAGCCACTCTTGCGGGTGTCCCCTCGGCCCTGCGGCGCCACGGGGACGCGGCCCGGGGCCGGGGCTCGCTCCCCGCTGCCATCAGGGCGCTGCCGAGGGCTCCCCGCCCGCCGGGGCCGGGCCCGGGCCCTGAGGGAGCGGCGCCGCCGTTGCTGCCGCCCTCAGGGGCTCTGAGGGGAGCGCGGCTCCCGCCGGCCCCGCTCCGCCCGCACAAACACGGAGCACAAAGACACACGGCCGTGAAATGGTGTCCGTGCCCTTCCAAATGCACTCGCACAGCGGCCCCCAGGGCTGGGCTCGCCTGCGGCACCATCGCCAGGTACAACACACGCGAGCCATCGAAACGAGTTCTCTCTCCCAAGCAGACCCAAACACTCATTGATTTCTCTCAGGGAGACTGAGCCCTGTTTGTGTCATGTCCCATTGCACACAACCAGCCCTGATATCACTCCCGTGGTCCTGTTCCCTCAGGAGGAAGGCGCTCCCTGCACCCCTGTGCAGCAGAGCACAGCAGTGATGAATGAGGACAAGGCGAAGCCCAAGTCCCGTTCCCCCAGCCCCTTGCCCAGCTGGCTGGGACCCCAGGCTCTCAGGGAGCACCAGGAGGAGACAGCGCCAGGGTCAGTGCTGGCAGCACAAGAGAGCGAGGATGAGGACTCGGCTGAGGGGAGGAAATGGTGGCAGCTCCTGCATGAGCTAGAGCCTAATCCTGAGGAGAAAGTGAGAGGTCTCTTAAGAGTCTTGCCACTTGTGTCCATCCAGTTTCCCAGGAATTGACCAAATAAAGATAGAAGAGTGTTCAGATGAGGGAAGAATTTGTGTGTTTTCTCATTAAGTCGGTAAAGCACAAGAGAAGAGTCTCTAGATACCATTTTGTGTCTGCCAGAGGTGCTGATGTATTTTCACCACCCAGTGCCACCATCCCCAGGGATGGGGACATCCAACCCCTCCATGGCAGCCCTTCCCAAGGCCTGACCACCCTGTCCGGGAGGAAACTGCCCCTGGTGTCTGAGCCGAGCCTTCCCCTGGCCCTGCTTGAGGCCGTTTGCTCTTGTCCTGTCCCTTGTTGTTGGGAAGGAGAGAGGAGAGGGAACAGAGGGGGATGGAGGGAGGGAGGGAGGGATGGACAGGGAAGGGAGGAGAAAGGAGGGAGAGGAAGGAAGACAGAAGGGAAGGGAGAAGGGGGAGAGAGTGAGGCAGGAGCAGGCTGGGAAGTAGGGAAAAAGGATGGGGAGAGGGGGAACGAGGGAGGCACGCAGGGAAGGAGGATGGGAATGAGGGAAAGGATCCCGGGCAGCCCCATCTCCACAGGGGAGAGCCCGAGCACTGCTGCAGCCGTGAGGGGAGGGAATGGTGAGGGGAGGGAAGAAACTGTGAGGGGAGAAGGAGCCATGGCTGGGCTGTGAGACGAGGAGGAGCCATGGTGGGGCTGTGAAGGAAGAAGGAGCCACGGTGGGGCTGTGAGGGGAGGAGCAGCCATGGTGGGGCTGTGAGGGGAGGAGCAGCCATGGTGGGGCCGTGAGGGGAGGGAAGGAGCCATGGCTGGGCTGTGAGGGGAGGAGGAGCCACGGTGGGGCTGTGAGGAGAGGAGGAGCCATGGTGGGGCCGTGAGGGGAGGGAAGGAGCCATGGCTGGGCTGTGAGGGGAGGAGGAGCCACGGTGGGGCTGTGAGGAGAGGAGGAGCCATGGTGGGGCCGTGAGGGGAGAAGGAGCAGCCATGCTGGGGCTGTGAGGAGAGGAGGAGCCATGGTGGGGCTGTGACGAGAGGAGCAGCCATGGTGGGGCCGTGAGGGGAGGGAAGGAGCCATGGCTGGGCTGTGAGGGGAGGAGGAGCCACGGTGGGGCTGTGAGGGGAGGGAAGGAGCCATGGCTGGGCTGTGAGGGGAGGAGGAGCCACGGTGGGGCTGTGAGGAGAGGAGGAGCCATGGTGGGGCTGTGAGGGGAGGAGCAGCCATGGTGGGGCCGTGAGGGGAGAAGGAGCCATGGTGGGGCCGTGAGGGGAGGATCAGCCATTGTGGGGCTGTGAGGGGAGGGAAGAAGCCATGGTGGGGCTGTGATGGGAGGTATCATGGTGATTATGTGGACGTTCAGCACAGCACAAATGGTCTGGGAATCTCTAGATCAAGGCAGCATGAACTGGGAGGAGACACAAACCTCTCCCGGTTAAGTGCTGCCTGAAGTGCACTGGTGGCAGCTTGATCTGCACTTAGAAGAAGCAGGACGAGGAGAAGGATGAGGTTTGGGATGGATCTCCCTTGGGAGAGCAAAGATCCTGGCCCTGGCCCTGCACTGGCCTCTCCTTGCTGCTTCATCCCTCACTCTTCGCCTCCTCCACAGGCTCAGCAGCTGGCCTTGGGCGAGCTTGGAGTGTGGATTCCCCTTCTCCATGTTCATCTTCTCCAAAATTTCCACCGTCCTCAATTGCACACAGATGCAGGGAGCGGTTTCCTCCTTGGCGTCCGGCTTTCCCAGGACTGGGCACTCCAGGGCTCTGCGCCCCTTGGATACCCTCAGCCAGGATGGTGCTCCTCACCTTCCACTGGTGACAGCTCCTTGTCACTTGTGCTGTTGCCTGAAGTGACCTCACTCTCCTCTTCCACAGGGGACAGCACCTGGTCATTCTGGCTGTCCATTCCAAAGAGCTCGATGTCCTCTGTCGCTTGGGACAGCTCCTCGTCACTCATGCTGTCCCCAGAAATTCCTCAAAGGTCTCCTCCTCTGAGCACAGCTCATGCTCAATGCCAGTATCCCCTTGGGACAGCTCGCTGTCGCTGTCCTGTTTGTCCAGTGCTGTGTCCGTGACACTGCACTCCACAGCTCCAGCCCCCGCGGGGGTGGGTGTCACGGGCAGCAGCTGCCAGCTGGGGGACACACGGGCTGTGCCCTCCTGGGCCACCCTGAGCGAAGGCAAGGACACCCTGGGCACGGGGCTGTATGGCTGGCAAGGACAGGGGCTGCAGGGCTGCGGCCCCTTCTGCCCTGCACTGCCCAGCTCTGTGCCCCGGCTCTGAGCGTCCCTGGGGCTCACCAGGCACGGCAGTGCTGGCAGCCGTGGCACAGGTGCCAGAGGTGGCAGCCTGTCCCCACACAGGGACAGGGCCCGGCTCCGGCTGCCCTGCGGCGCTGCCTGTGGCTGCCTCAGCTGCTCCTGCGGGACCCTGAGGGATTGAAGATTTTTGGGTCCCACCTGTGGCTGCCCGAGGTGCAGTGGTGGCAGCTTGATGGGCACCAGCGAGGGGCAGGATGAGGAGGAGGAGGCGTGGGATGGAGACGGCTCCCTTGGCAGAGCAAAGATCCTGGCCTTGTCCATCCTCCGGCCTCTCCTTCCTGCATCATCCCTTGCTCTTTGCCTCCTCCGCAGGGGCAGCAGTTGGCCTTGGGCGGCCTGGGAGTTGGGCTTCTTGTCCATCTTCTCCGGAATATCCGTGGGTCTCTAGCGGAGATCCAGGGAGCTGCTTCCTCCTCAGAGAGTGGCTCTCCCGGGACTGAGCGCTCCAGGGCTCGGCACCCCTTAAATACCCGCAAGCCAGGGCGGGGCTCCCTGATGTCACAAAGGTCTGTGGCCACCACCGTGTCCCACATCACCAAGGGCCCTGACACCAAACGCCCGTGTCACAAAGGGCCACCGCCGGCACCCCAACAAGAGCGGAGCAGACAGGAACTGGCACGAAGCAGCCCCGGCCTCGCGGCCTTGCGGCCCCTGCTGTGCCCAGAGCCCCGAGAGGCTTTGGCCACGTTCCCACAGGACAGCCCCAGCCCCAGAGCGCAGAGCCCTGGCTTTGCAGGCTGCGCCGCCCAGGCCACGAGGAATCGGCCACGGGGACGAGCCGGGGACCTGTGGGCAGCGGCTCCACGTGCCAGGGGAGGCCGGGGAGCAGGGCTGTCCCTCAGGGCTGTGCACGGCACCGGGGCTCGTCCCTGCCTTTAGCGGTGCCGGCCAGGGGCAGCGAGCGCAGCCTCGGCGCCTTTGCAGGGCGCCACAGGGAAGCTGAGCGGGGCAGGGGCAGCACGTGAGGCCGGGGCCATGCAGGGGCACCCGGCCGAGCCGCACGAGGGGCACCACGAGAGCCTCGTGCGCTTCCACGAGGCCGGGGCCGGCGGCTGCTCCCGCCCCGGGCCCATGGCCGAGCACCGCAGCCACTCTTGCGGGTGTCCCCTCGGCCCTGCGGCGCCACGGGGACGCGGCCCGGGGCCGGGGCTCGCTCCCCGCTGCCATCAGGGCGCTGCCGAGGGCTCCCCGCCCGCCGGGGCCGGGCCCGGGCCCTGAGGGAGCGGCGCCGCCGTTGCTGCCGCCCTCAGGGGCTCTGAGGGGAGCGCGGCTCCCGCCGGCCCCGCTCCGCCCGCACAAACACGGAGCACAAAGACACACGGCCGTGAAATGGTGTCCGTGCCCTTCCAAATGCACTCGCACAGCGGCCCCCAGGGCTGGGCTCGCCTGCGGCACCATCGCCAGGTACAACACACGCGAGCCATCGAAACGAGTTCTCTCTCCCAAGCAGACCCAAACACTCATTGATTTCTCTCAGAGAGACTGAGCCCTGTTTGTGTCATGTCCCATTGCACACAACCAGCCCTGATATCACTCCCGTGGTCCTGTTCCCTCAGGAGGAAGGCGCTCCCTGCACCCCTGTGCAGCAGAGCACAGCAGTGATGAATGAGGACAAGGCGAAGCCCAAGTCCCGTTCCCCCAGCCCCTTGCCCAGCTGGCTGGGACCCCAGGCTCTCAGGGAGCACCAGGAGGAGACAGCGCCAGGGTCAGTGCTGGCAGCACAAGAGAGCGAGGATGAGGACTCGGCTGAGGGGAGGAAATGGTGGCAGCTCCTGCATGAGCTAGAGCCTAATCCTGAGGAGAAAGTGAGAGGTCTCTTAAGAGTCTTGCCACTTGTGTCCATCCAGTTTCCCAGGAATTGACCAAATAAAGATAGAAGAGTGTTCAGATGAGGGAAGAATTTGTGTGTTTTCTCATTAAGTCGGTAAAGCACAAGAGAAGAGTCTCTAGATACCATTTTGTGTCTGCCAGAGGTGCTGATGTATTTTCACCACCCAGTGCCACCATCCCCAGGGATGGGGACATCCAACCCCTCCATGGCAGCCCTTCCCAAGGCCTGACCACCCTGTCCGGGAGGAAACTGCCCCTGGTGTCTGAGCCGAGCCTTCCCCTGGCCCTGCTTGAGGCCGTTTGCTCTTGTCCTGTCCCTTGTTGTTGGGAAGGAGAGAGGAGAGGGAACAGAGGGGGATGGAGGGAGGGAGGGAGGGATGGACAGGGAAGGGAGGAGAAAGGAGGGAGAGGAAGGAAGACAGAAGGGAAGGGAGAAGGGGGAGAGAGTGAGGCAGGAGCAGGCTGGGAAGTAGGGAAAAAGGATGGGGAGAGGGGGAACGAGGGAGGCACGCAGGGAAGGAGGATGGGAATGAGGGAAAGGATCCCGGGCAGCCCCATCTCCACAGGGGAGAGCCTGAGCACTGCTGCAGGCGTGAGGGGAGGGAATGGTGAGGGGAGGGAAGAAACTGTGAGGGGAGAAGGAGCCATGGCTGGGCTGTGAGACGAGGAGGAGCCATGGTGGGGCTGTGAAGGAAGAAGGAGCCATGGTGGGGCTGTGAGGGGAGGAGCAGCCATGGTGGGGCCGTGAGGGGAGGGAAGGAGCCATGGCTGGGCTGTGAGGGGAGGAGGAGCCACGGTGGGGCTGTGAGGAGAGGAGGAGCCATGGTGGGGCCGTGAGGGGAGGAGCAGCCATGGTGGGGCTGTGAGGGGAGGAGCAGCCATGGTGGGGCCGTGAGGGGAGGGAAGGAGCCATGGCTGGGCTGTGAGGGGAGGAGGAGCCACGGTGGGGCTGTGAGGGGAGGGAAGGAGCCATGGCTGGGCTGTGAGGGGAGGAGGAGCCACGGTGGGGCTGTGAGGAGAGGAGGAGCCATGGTGGGGCTGTGAGGGGAGGAGGAGCCATGGTGGGGCCGTGAGGGGAGAAGGAGCCATGGCTGGGCTGTGAGGGGAGAAGGAGCCACGGTGGGGCTATGAGGGAAGAAGGAGCCACGGTGGGGCTGTGAGGGGAGGAGCAGCCATGGTGGGGCTGTGAGGGGAGGAGCAGCCATGGTGGGGCCGTGAGGGGAGGGAAGGAGCCATGGCTGGGCTGTGAGGGGAGGAGGAGCCACGGTGGGGCTGTGAGGAGAGGAGGAGCCATGGTGGGGCTGTGAGGGGAGGAGCAGCCATGGTGGGGCTGTGAGGGGAGGAGTAGCCATGGTGGGGCCGTGAGGGGAGGAGCAGCCATGGTGGGGCTGTGAGGGGAGGAGCAGCCATGGTGGGGCCGTGAGGGGAGAAGGAGCCATGGTAGGGCTGTGAGGGGAGGATCAGCCATTGTGGGGCTGTGATGGGAGGTATCATGGTGATTATGTGGACGTTCAGCACAGCACAAATGGTCTGGGAATCTCTAGATCAAGGCAGCATGAACTGGGAGGAGACACAAACCTCTCCCGGTTAAGTGCTGCCTGAAGTGCACTGGTGGCAGCTTGATCTGCACTTAGAAGAAGCAGGACGAGGAGAAGGATGAGGTTTGGGATGGATCTCCCTTGGGAGAGCAAAGATCCTGGCCCTGGCCCTGCACTGGCCTCTCCTTGCTGCTTCATCCCTCACTCTTCGCCTCCTCCACAGGCTCAGCAGCTGGCCTTGGGCGAGCTTGGAGTGTGGATTCCCCTTCTCCATGTTCATCTTCTCCAAAATTTCCACCGTCCTCAATTGCACACAGATGCAGGGAGCGGTTTCCTCCTTGGCGTCCGGCTTTCCCAGGACTGGGCACTCCAGGGCTCTGCGCCCCTTGGATACCCTCAGCCAGGATGGTGCTCCTCACCTTCCACTGGTGACAGCTCCTTGTCACTTGTGCTGTTGCCTGAAGTGACCTCACTCTCCTCTTCCACAGGGGACAGCACCTGGTCATTCTGGCTGTCCATTCCAAAGAGCTCGATGTCCTCTGTCGCTTGGGACAGCTCCTCGTCACTCATGCTGTCCCCAGAAATTCCTCAAAGGTCTCCTCCTCTGAGCACAGCTCATGCTCAATGCCAGTATCCCCTTGGGACAGCTCGCTGTCGCTGTCCTGTTTGTCCAGTGCTGTGTCCGTGACACTGCACTCCACAGCTCCAGCCCCCGCGGGGGTGGGTGTCACGGGCAGCAGCTGCCAGCTGGGGGACACACGGGCTGTGCCCTCCTGGGCCACCCTGAGCGAAGGCAAGGACACCCTGGGCACGGGGCTGTATGGCTGGCAAGGACAGGGGCTGCAGGGCTGCGGCCCCTTCTGCCCTGCACTGCCCAGCTCTGTGCCCCGGCTCTGAGCGTCCCTGGGGCTCACCAGGCACGGCAGTGCTGGCAGCCGTGGCACAGGTGCCAGAGGTGGCAGCCTGTCCCCACACAGGGACAGGGCCCGGCTCCGGCTGCCCTGCGGCGCTGCCTGTGGCTGCCTCAGCTGCTCCTGCGGGACCCTGAGGGATTGAAGATTTTTGGGTCCCACCTGTGGCTGCCCGAGGTGCAGTGGTGGCAGCTTGATGGGCACCAGCGAGGGGCAGGATGAGGAGGAGGAGGCGTGGGATGGAGACGGCTCCCTTGGCAGAGCAAAGATCCTGGCCTTGTCCATCCTCCGGCCTCTCCTTCCTGCATCATCCCTTGCTCTTTGCCTCCTCCGCAGGGGCAGCAGTTGGCCTTGGGCGGCCTGGGAGTTGGGCTTCTTGTCCATCTTCTCCGGAATATCCGTGGGTCTCTAGCGGAGATCCAGGGAGCTGCTTCCTCCTCAGAGAGTGGCTCTCCCGGGACTGAGCGCTCCAGGGCTCGGCACCCCTTAAATACCCGCAAGCCAGGGCGGGGCTCCCTGATGTCACAAAGGTCTGTGGCCACCACCGTGTCCCACATCACCAAGGGCCCTGACACCAAACGCCCGTGTCACAAAGGGCCACCCCCGGCACCCCAACAAGAGCAGAGTAGACAGGAACTGGCACGGAGCAGCCCCGGCCTCGCGGCCTTGCGGCCCCTGCTGTGCCCAGAGCCCCGAGAGGCTTTGGCCACGCTCCCACAGGACAGCCCCAGAGCGCAGAGCCCTGGCTTTGCAGGCTGCGCCGCCCAGGCCACGAGGAATCGGCCACGGGGACGAGCCGGGGACTTGTGGGCAGCGGCTCCACGTGCCAGGGGAGGCCGGGGAGCAGGGCTGTCCCTCAGGGCTGTGCCCGGCACCGGGGCTCGTCCCTGCCTTTAGCGGTGCCGGCCAGGGGCAGCGAGCGCAGCCTCGGCGCCTTTGCAGGGCGCCACAGGGAAGCTGAGCGGGGCAGGGGCAGCACGTGAGGCCGGGGCCATGCAGGGGCACCCGGCCGAGCCGCACGAGGGGCACCACGAGAGCCTCGTGCGCTTCCACGAGGCCGGGGCCGGCGGCTGCTGCCGCCCCGGGCCCATGGCCGAGCACCGCAGCCACTCTTGCGGGTGTCCCCTCGGCCCTGCGGCGCCACGGGGACGCGGCCCGGGGCCGGGGCTCGCTCCCCGCTGCCATCAGGGCGCTGCCGAGGGCTCCCCACCCGCCGGGGCCGGGCCCGGGCCCTGAGGGAGCGGCGCCGCCGTTGCTGCCGCCCTCAGGGGCTCTGAGGGGAGCGCGGCTCCCGCCGGCCCCGCTCCGCCCGCACAAACACGGAGCACAAAGACACACGGCCGTGAAATGGTGTCCGTGCCCTTCCAAATGCACTCGCACAGCGGCCCCCAGGGCTGGGCTCGCCTGCGGCACCATCGCCAGGTACAACACACGCGAGCCATCGAAACGAGTTCTCTCTCCCAAGCAGACCCAAACACTCATTGATTTCTCTCAGGGAGACTGAGCCCTGTTTGTGTCATGTCCCATTGCACACAACCAGCCCTGATATCACTCCCGTGGTCCTGTTCCCTCAGGAGGAAGGCGCTCCCTGCACCCCTGTGCAGCAGAGCACAGCAGTGATGAATGGAGGACAAGGCGAAGCCCAAGTCCCGTTCCCCCAGCCCCTTGCCCAGCTGGCTGGGACCCCAGGCTCTCAGGGAGCACCAGGAGGAGACAGCGCCAGGGTCAGTGCTGGCAGCACAAGAGAGCGAGGATGAGGACTCGGCTGAGGGGAGGAAATGGTGGCAGCTCCTGCATGAGCTAGAGCCTAATCCTGAGGAGAAAGTGAGAGGTCTCTTAAGAGTCTTGCCACTTGTGTCCATCCAGTTTCCCAGGAATTGACCAAATAAAGATAGAAGAGTGTTCAGATGAGGGAAGAATTTGTGTGTTTTCTCATTAAGTCGGTAAAGCACAAGAGAAGAGTCTCTAGATACCATTTTGTGTCTGCCAGAGGTGCTGATGTATTTTCACCACCCAGTGCCACCATCCCCAGGGATGGGGACATCCAACCCCTCCATGGCAGCCCTTCCCAAGGCCTGACCACCCTGTCCGGGAGGAAACTGCCCCTGGTGTCTGAGCCGAGCCTTCCCCTGGCCCTGCTTGAGGCCGTTTGCTCTTGTCCTGTCCCTTGTTGTTGGGAAGGAGAGAGGAGAGGGAACAGAGGGGGATGGAGGGAGGGAGGGAGGGATGGACAGGGAAGGGAGGAGAAAGGAGGGAGAGGAAGGAAGACAGAAGGGAAGGGAGAAGGGGGAGAGAGTGAGGCAGGAGCAGGCTGGGAAGTAGGGAAAAAGGATGGGGAGAGGGGGAACGAGGGAGGCACGCAGGGAAGGAGGATGGGAATGAGGGAAAGGATCCCGGGCAGCCCCATCTCCACAGGGGAGAGCCCGAGCACTGCTGCAGCCGTGAGGGGAGGGAATGGTGAGGGGAGGGAAGAAACTGTGAGGGGAGAAGGAGCCATGGCTGGGCTGTGAGACGAGGAGGAGCCATGGTGGGGCTGTGAAGGAAGAAGGAGCCACGGTGGGGCTGTGAGGGGAGGAGCAGCCATGGTGGGGCTGTGAGGGGAGGAGCAGCCATGGTGGGGCCGTGAGGGGAGGGAAGGAGCCATGGCTGGGCTGTGAGGGGAGGAGGAGCCACGGTGGGGCTGTGAGGAGAGGAGGAGCCATGGTGGGGCCGTGAGGGGAGGGAAGGAGCCATGGCTGGGCTGTGAGGGGAGGAGGAGCCACGGTGGGGCTGTGAGGAGAGGAGGAGCCATGGTGGGGCCGTGAGGGGAGAAGGAGCAGCCATGGCTGGGCTGTGAGGGGAGGAGGAGCCACGGTGGGGCTGTGACGAGAGGAGCAGCCATGGTGGGGCCGTGAGGGGAGGGAAGGAGCCATGGCTGGGCTGTGAGGGGAGGAGGAGCCACGGTGGGGCTGTGAGGGGAGGGAAGGAGCCATGGCTGGGCTGTGAGGGGAGGAGGAGCCACGGTGGGGCTGTGAGGAGAGGAGGAGCCATGGTGGGGCTGTGAGGGGAGGAGCAGCCATGGTGGGGCCGTGAGGGGAGAAGGAGCCATGGTGGGGCCGTGAGGGGAGGATCAGCCATTGTGGGGCTGTGAGGGGAGGGAAGAAGCCATGGTGGGGCTGTGATGGGAGGTATCATGGTGATTATGTGGACGTTCAGCACAGCACAAATGGTCTGGGAATCTCTAGATCAAGGCAGCATGAACTGGGAGGAGACACAAACCTCTCCCGGTTAAGTGCTGCCTGAAGTGCACTGGTGGCAGCTTGATCTGCACTTAGAAGAAGCAGGACGAGGAGAAGGATGAGGTTTGGGATGGATCTCCCTTGGGAGAGCAAAGATCCTGGCCCTGGCCCTGCACTGGCCTCTCCTTGCTGCTTCATCCCTCACTCTTCGCCTCCTCCACAGGCTCAGCAGCTGGCCTTGGGCGAGCTTGGAGTGTGGATTCCCCTTCTCCATGTTCATCTTCTCCAAAATTTCCACCGTCCTCAATTGCACACAGATGCAGGGAGCGGTTTCCTCCTTGGCGTCCGGCTTTCCCAGGACTGGGCACTCCAGGGCTCTGCGCCCCTTGGATACCCTCAGCCAGGATGGTGCTCCTCACCTTCCACTGGTGACAGCTCCTTGTCACTTGTGCTGTTGCCTGAAGTGACCTCACTCTCCTCTTCCACAGGGGACAGCACCTGGTCATTCTGGCTCTCCATTCCAAAGAGCTCGATGTCCTCTGTCGCTTGGGACAGCTCCTCGTCACTCATGCTGTCCCCAGAAATTCCTCAAAGGTCTCCTCCTCTGAGCACAGCTCATGCTCAATGCCAGTATCCCCTTGGGACAGCTCGCTGTCGCTGTCCTGTTTGTCCAGTGCTGTGTCCGTGACACTGCACTCCACAGCTCCAGCCCCCGCGGGGGTGGGTGTCACGGGCAGCAGCTGCCAGCTGGGGGACACACGGGCTGTGCCCTCCTGGGCCACCCTGAGCGAAGGCAAGGACACCCTGGGCACGGGGCTGTATGGCTGGCAAGGACAGGGGCTGCAGGGCTGCGGCCCCTTCTGCCCTGCACTGCCCAGCTCTGTGCCCCGGCTCTGAGCGTCCCTGGGGCTCACCAGGCACGGCAGTGCTGGCAGCCGTGGCACAGGTGCCAGAGGTGGCAGCCTGTCCCCACACAGGGACAGGGCCCGGCTCCGGCTGCCCTGCGGCGCTGCCTGTGGCTGCCTCAGCTGCTCCTGCGGGACCCTGAGGGATTGAAGATTTTTGGGTCCCACCTGTGGCTGCCCGAGGTGCAGTGGTGGCAGCTTGATGGGCACCAGCGAGGGGCAGGATGAGGAGGAGGAGGCGTGGGATGGAGACGGCTCCCTTGGCAGAGCAAAGATCCTGGCCTTGTCCATCCTCCGGCCTCTCCTTCCTGCATCATCCCTTGCTCTTTGCCTCCTCCGCAGGGGCAGCAGTTGGCCTTGGGCGGCCTGGGAGTTGGGCTTCTTGTCCATCTTCTCCGGAATATCCGTGGGTCTCTAGCGGAGATCCAGGGAGCTGCTTCCTCCTCAGAGAGTGGCTCTCCCGGGACTGAGCGCTCCAGGGCTCGGCACCCCTTAAATACCCGCAAGCCAGGGCGGGGCTCCCTGATGTCACAAAGGTCTGTGGCCACCACCGTGTCCCACATCACCAAGGGCCCTGACACCAAACGCCCGTGTCACAAAGGGCCACCGCCGGCACCCCAACAAGAGCGGAGCAGACAGGAACTGGCACGAAGCAGCCCCGGCCTCGCGGCCTTGCGGCCCCTGCTGTGCCCAGAGCCCCGAGAGGCTTTGGCCACGTTCCCACAGGACAGCCCCAGCCCCAGAGCGCAGAGCCCTGGCTTTGCAGGCTGCGCCGCCCAGGCCACGAGGAATCGGCCACGGGGACGAGCCGGGGACCTGTGGGCAGCGGCTCCACGTGCCAGGGGAGGCCGGGGAGCAGGGCTGTCCCTCAGGGCTGTGCACGGCACCGGGGCTCGTCCCTGCCTTTAGCGGTGCCGGCCAGGGGCAGCGAGCGCAGCCTCGGCGCCTTTGCAGGGCGCCACAGGGAAGCTGAGCGGGGCAGGGGCAGCACGTGAGGCCGGGGCCATGCAGGGGCACCCGGCCGAGCCGCACGAGGGGCACCACGAGAGCCTCGTGCGCTTCCACGAGGCCGGGGCCGGCGGCTGCTCCCGCCCCGGGCCCATGGCCGAGCACCGCAGCCACTCTTGCGGGTGTCCCCTCGGCCCTGCGGCGCCACGGGGACGCGGCCCGGGGCCGGGGCTCGCTCCCCGCTGCCATCAGGGCGCTGCCGAGGGCTCCCCGCCCGCCGGGGCCGGGCCCGGGCCCTGAGGGAGCGGCGCCGCCGTTGCTGCCGCCCTCAGGGGCTCTGAGGGGAGCGCGGCTCCCGCCGGCCCCGCTCCGCCCGCACAAACACGGAGCACAAAGACACACGGCCGTGAAATGGTGTCCGTGCCCTTCCAAATGCACTCGCACAGCGGCCCCCAGGGCTGGGCTCGCCTGCGGCACCATCGCCAGGTACAACACACGCGAGCCATCGAAACGAGTTCTCTCTCCCAAGCAGACCCAAACACTCATTGATTTCTCTCAGAGAGACTGAGCCCTGTTTGTGTCATGTCCCATTGCACACAACCAGCCCTGATATCACTCCCGTGGTCCTGTTCCCTCAGGAGGAAGGCGCTCCCTGCACCCCTGTGCAGCAGAGCACAGCAGTGATGAATGAGGACAAGGCGAAGCCCAAGTCCCGTTCCCCCAGCCCCTTGCCCAGCTGGCTGGGACCCCAGGCTCTCAGGGAGCACCAGGAGGAGACAGCGCCAGGGTCAGTGCTGGCAGCACAAGAGAGCGAGGATGAGGACTCGGCTGAGGGGAGGAAATGGTGGCAGCTCCTGCATGAGCTAGAGCCTAATCCTGAGGAGAAAGTGAGAGGTCTCTTAAGAGTCTTGCCACTTGTGTCCATCCAGTTTCCCAGGAATTGACCAAATAAAGATAGAAGAGTGTTCAGATGAGGGAAGAATTTGTGTGTTTTCTCATTAAGTCGGTAAAGCACAAGAGAAGAGTCTCTAGATACCATTTTGTGTCTGCCAGAGGTGCTGATGTATTTTCACCACCCAGTGCCACCATCCCCAGGGATGGGGACATCCAACCCCTCCATGGCAGCCCTTCCCAAGGCCTGACCACCCTGTCCGGGAGGAAACTGCCCCTGGTGTCTGAGCCGAGCCTTCCCCTGGCCCTGCTTGAGGCCGTTTGCTCTTGTCCTGTCCCTTGTTGTTGGGAAGGAGAGAGGAGAGGGAACAGAGGGGGATGGAGGGAGGGAGGGAGGGATGGACAGGGAAGGGAGGAGAAAGGAGGGAGAGGAAGGAAGACAGAAGGGAAGGGAGAAGGGGGAGAGAGTGAGGCAGGAGCAGGCTGGGAAGTAGGGAAAAAGGATGGGGAGAGGGGGAACGAGGGAGGCACGCAGGGAAGGAGGATGGGAATGAGGGAAAGGATCCCGGGCAGCCCCATCTCCACAGGGGAGAGCCTGAGCACTGCTGCAGGCGTGAGGGGAGGGAATGGTGAGGGGAGGGAAGAAACTGTGAGGGGAGAAGGAGCCATGGCTGGGCTGTGAGACGAGGAGGAGCCATGGTGGGGCTGTGAAGGAAGAAGGAGCCATGGTGGGGCTGTGAGGGGAGGAGCAGCCATGGTGGGGCCGTGAGGGGAGGGAAGGAGCCATGGCTGGGCTGTGAGGGGAGGAGGAGCCACGGTGGGGCTGTGAGGAGAGGAGGAGCCATGGTGGGGCCGTGAGGGGAGGAGCAGCCATGGTGGGGCTGTGAGGGGAGGAGCAGCCATGGTGGGGCCGTGAGGGGAGGGAAGGAGCCATGGCTGGGCTGTGAGGGGAGGAGGAGCCACGGTGGGGCTGTGAGGGGAGGGAAGGAGCCATGGCTGGGCTGTGAGGGGAGGAGGAGCCACGGTGGGGCTGTGAGGAGAGGAGGAGCCATGGTGGGGCTGTGAGGGGAGGAGGAGCCATGGTGGGGCCGTGAGGGGAGAAGGAGCCATGGCTGGGCTGTGAGGGGAGAAGGAGCCACGGTGGGGCTATGAGGGAAGAAGGAGCCACGGTGGGGCTGTGAGGGGAGGAGCAGCCATGGTGGGGCTGTGAGGGGAGGAGCAGCCATGGTGGGGCCGTGAGGGGAGGGAAGGAGCCATGGCTGGGCTGTGAGGGGAGGAGGAGCCACGGTGGGGCTGTGAGGAGAGGAGGAGCCATGCTGGGGCTGTGAGGGGAGGAGCAGCCATGGTGGGGCTGTGAGGGGAGGAGTAGCCATGGTGGGGCCGTGAGGGGAGGAGCAGCCATGGTGGGGCTGTGAGGGGAGGAGCAGCCATGGTGGGGCCGTGAGGGGAGAAGGAGCCATGGTGGGGCTGTGAGGGGAGGATCAGCCATTGTGGGGCTGTGATGGGAGGTATCATGGTGATTATGTGGACGTTCAGCACAGCACAAATGGTCTGGGAATCTCTAGATCAAGGCAGCATGAACTGGGAGGAGACACAAACCTCTCCCGGTTAAGTGCTGCCTGAAGTGCACTGGTGGCAGCTTGATCTGCACTTAGAAGAAGCAGGACGAGGAGAAGGATGAGGTTTGGGATGGATCTCCCTTGGGAGAGCAAAGATCCTGGCCCTGGCCCTGCACTGGCCTCTCCTTGCTGCTTCATCCCTCACTCTTCGCCTCCTCCACAGGCTCAGCAGCTGGCCTTGGGCGAGCTTGGAGTGTGGATTCCCCTTCTCCATGTTCATCTTCTCCAAAATTTCCACCGTCCTCAATTGCACACAGATGCAGGGAGCGGTTTCCTCCTTGGCGTCCGGCTTTCCCAGGACTGGGCACTCCAGGGCTCTGCGCCCCTTGGATACCCTCAGCCAGGATGGTGCTCCTCACCTTCCACTGGTGACAGCTCCTTGTCACTTGTGCTGTTGCCTGAAGTGACCTCACTCTCCTCTTCCACAGGGGACAGCACCTGGTCATTCTGGCTGTCCATTCCAAAGAGCTCGATGTCCTCTGTCGCTTGGGACAGCTCCTCGTCACTCATGCTGTCCCCAGAAATTCCTCAAAGGTCTCCTCCTCTGAGCACAGCTCATGCTCAATGCCAGTATCCCCTTGGGACAGCTCGCTGTCGCTGTCCTGTTTGTCCAGTGCTGTGTCCGTGACACTGCACTCCACAGCTCCAGCCCCCGCGGGGGTGGGTGTCACGGGCAGCAGCTGCCAGCTGGGGGACACACGGGCTGTGCCCTCCTGGGCCACCCTGAGCGAAGGCAAGGACACCCTGGGCACGGGGCTGTATGGCTGGCAAGGACAGGGGCTGCAGGGCTGCGGCCCCTTCTGCCCTGCACTGCCCAGCTCTGTGCCCCGGCTCTGAGCGTCCCTGGGGCTCACCAGGCACGGCAGTGCTGGCAGCCGTGGCACAGGTGCCAGAGGTGGCAGCCTGTCCCCACACAGGGACAGGGCCCGGCTCCGGCTGCCCTGCGGCGCTGCCTGTGGCTGCCTCAGCTGCTCCTGCGGGACCCTGAGGGATTGAAGATTTTTGGGTCCCACCTGTGGCTGCCCGAGGTGCAGTGGTGGCAGCTTGATGGGCACCAGCGAGGGGCAGGATGAGGAGGAGGAGGCGTGGGATGGAGACGGCTCCCTTGGCAGAGCAAAGATCCTGGCCTTGTCCATCCTCCGGCCTCTCCTTCCTGCATCATCCCTTGCTCTTTGCCTCCTCCGCAGGGGCAGCAGTTGGCCTTGGGCGGCCTGGGAGTTGGGCTTCTTGTCCATCTTCTCCGGAATATCCGTGGGTCTCTAGCGGAGATCCAGGGAGCTGCTTCCTCCTCAGAGAGTGGCTCTCCCGGGACTGAGCGCTCCAGGGCTCGGCACCCCTTAAATACCCGCAAGCCAGGGCGGGGCTCCCTGATGTCACAAAGGTCTGTGGCCACCACCGTGTCCCACATCACCAAGGGCCCTGACACCAAACGCCCGTGTCACAAAGGGCCACCCCCGGCACCCCAACAAGAGCAGAGTAGACAGGAACTGGCACGGAGCAGCCCCGGCCTCGCGGCCTTGCGGCCCCTGCTGTGCCCAGAGCCCCGAGAGGCTTTGGCCACGCTCCCACAGGACAGCCCCAGAGCGCAGAGCCCTGGCTTTGCAGGCTGCGCCGCCCAGGCCACGAGGAATCGGCCACGGGGACGAGCCGGGGACTTGTGGGCAGCGGCTCCACGTGCCAGGGGAGGCCGGGGAGCAGGGCTGTCCCTCAGGGCTGTGCCCGGCACCGGGGCTCGTCCCTGCCTTTAGCGGTGCCGGCCAGGGGCAGCGAGCGCAGCCTCGGCGCCTTTGCAGGGCGCCACAGGGAAGCTGAGCGGGGCAGGGGCAGCACGTGAGGCCGGGGCCATGCAGGGGCACCCGGCCGAGCCGCACGAGGGGCACCACGAGAGCCTCGTGCGCTTCCACGAGGCCGGGGCCGGCGGCTGCTGCCGCCCCGGGCCCATGGCCGAGCACCGCAGCCACTCTTGCGGGTGTCCCCTCGGCCCTGCGGCGCCACGGGGACGCGGCCCGGGGCCGGGGCTCGCTCCCCGCTGCCATCAGGGCGCTGCCGAGGGCTCCCCGCCCGCCGGGGCCGGGCCCGGGCCCTGAGGGAGCGGCGCCGCCGTTGCTGCCGCCCTCAGGGGCTCTGAGGGGAGCGCGGCTCCCGCCGGCCCCGCTCCGCCCGCACAAACACGGAGCACAAAGACACACGGCCGTGAAATGGTGTCCGTGCCCTTCCAAATGCACTCGCACAGCGGCCCCCAGGGCTGGGCTCGCCTGCGGCACCATCGCCAGGTACAACACACGCGAGCCATCGAAACGAGTTCTCTCTCCCAAGCAGACCCAAACACTCATTGATTTCTCTCAGGGAGACTGAGCCCTGTTTGTGTCATGTCCCATTGCACACAACCAGCCCTGATATCACTCCCGTGGTCCTGTTCCCTCAGGAGGAAGGCGCTCCCTGCACCCCTGTGCAGCAGAGCACAGCAGTGATGAATGGAGGACAAGGCGAAGCCCAAGTCCCGTTCCCCCAGCCCCTTGCCCAGCTGGCTGGGACCCCAGGCTCTCAGGGAGCACCAGGAGGAGACAGCGCCAGGGTCAGTGCTGGCAGCACAAGAGAGCGAGGATGAGGACTCGGCTGAGGGGAGGAAATGGTGGCAGCTCCTGCATGAGCTAGAGCCTAATCCTGAGGAGAAAGTGAGAGGTCTCTTAAGAGTCTTGCCACTTGTGTCCATCCAGTTTCCCAGGAATTGACCAAATAAAGATAGAAGAGTGTTCAGATGAGGGAAGAATTTGTGTGTTTTCTCATTAAGTCGGTAAAGCACAAGAGAAGAGTCTCTAGATACCATTTTGTGTCTGCCAGAGGTGCTGATGTATTTTCACCACCCAGTGCCACCATCCCCAGGGATGGGGACATCCAACCCCTCCATGGCAGCCCTTCCCAAGGCCTGACCACCCTGTCCGGGAGGAAACTGCCCCTGGTGTCTGAGCCGAGCCTTCCCCTGGCCCTGCTTGAGGCCGTTTGCTCTTGTCCTGTCCCTTGTTGTTGGGAAGGAGAGAGGAGAGGGAACAGAGGGGGATGGAGGGAGGGAGGGAGGGATGGACAGGGAAGGGAGGAGAAAGGAGGGAGAGGAAGGAAGACAGAAGGGAAGGGAGAAGGGGGAGAGAGTGAGGCAGGAGCAGGCTGGGAAGTAGGGAAAAAGGATGGGGAGAGGGGGAACGAGGGAGGCACGCAGGGAAGGAGGATGGGAATGAGGGAAAGGATCCCGGGCAGCCCCATCTCCACAGGGGAGAGCCTGAGCACTGCTGCAGGCGTGAGGGGAGGGAATGGTGAGGGGAGGGAAGAAACTGTGAGGGGAGAAGGAGCCATGGCTGGGCTGTGAGACGAGGAGGAGCCATGGTGGGGCTGTGAAGGAAGAAGGAGCCACGGTGGGGCTGTGAGGGGAGGAGCAGCCATGGTGGGGCTGTGAGGGGAGGAGCAGCCATGGTGGGGCCGTGAGGGGAGGGAAGGAGCCATGGCTGGGCTGTGAGGGGAGGAGGAGCCACGGTGGGGCTGTGAGGAGAGGAGGAGCCATGGTGGGGCCGTGAGGGGAGGGAAGGAGCCATGGCTGGGCTGTGAGGGGAGGAGGAGCCACGGTGGGGCTGTGAGGAGAGGAGGAGCCATGGTGGGGCCGTGAGGGGAGAAGGAGCAGCCATGGCTGGGCTGTGAGGGGAGGAGGAGCCACGGTGGGGCTGTGACGAGAGGAGCAGCCATGGTGGGGCCGTGAGGGGAGGGAAGGAGCCATGGCTGGGCTGTGAGGGGAGGAGGAGCCACGGTGGGGCTGTGAGGGGAGGGAAGGAGCCATGGCTGGGCTGTGAGGGGAGGAGGAGCCACGGTGGGGCTGTGAGGAGAGGAGGAGCCATGGTGGGGCTGTGAGGGGAGGAGCAGCCATGGTGGGGCCGTGAGGGGAGAAGGAG
Source organism: Cinclus cinclus (assembly GCF_963662255.1). NCBI lineage: Eukaryota > Metazoa > Chordata > Aves > Passeriformes > Cinclidae > Cinclus > Cinclus cinclus. The sequence goes on from NC_085047.1 coordinate 116,034,393, forward strand.
CCATGGTGGGGCCGTGAGGGGAGGATCAGCCATTGTGGGGCTGTGAGGGGAGGGAAGAAGCCATGGTGGGGCTGTGATGGGAGGTATCATGGTGATTATGTGGACGTTCAGCACAGCACAAATGGTCTGGGAATCTCTAGATCAAGGCAGCATGAACTGGGAGGAGACACAAACCTCTCCCGGTTAAGTGCTGCCTGAAGTGCACTGGTGGCAGCTTGATCTGCACTTAGAAGAAGCAGGACGAGGAGAAGGATGAGGTTTGGGATGGATCTCCCTTGGGAGAGCAAAGATCCTGGCCCTGGCCCTGCACTGGCCTCTCCTTGCTGCTTCATCCCTCACTCTTCGCCTCCTCCACAGGCTCAGCAGCTGGCCTTGGGCGAGCTTGGAGTGTGGATTCCCCTTCTCCATGTTCATCTTCTCCAAAATTTCCACCGTCCTCAATTGCACACAGATGCAGGGAGCGGTTTCCTCCTTGGCGTCCGGCTTTCCCAGGACTGGGCACTCCAGGGCTCTGCGCCCCTTGGATACCCTCAGCCAGGATGGTGCTCCTCACCTTCCACTGGTGACAGCTCCTTGTCACTTGTGCTGTTGCCTGAAGTGACCTCACTCTCCTCTTCCACAGGGGACAGCACCTGGTCATTCTGGCTCTCCATTCCAAAGAGCTCGATGTCCTCTGTCGCTTGGGACAGCTCCTCGTCACTCATGCTGTCCCCAGAAATTCCTCAAAGGTCTCCTCCTCTGAGCACAGCTCATGCTCAATGCCAGTATCCCCTTGGGACAGCTCGCTGTCGCTGTCCTGTTTGTCCAGTGCTGTGTCCGTGACACTGCACTCCACAGCTCCAGCCCCCGCGGGGGTGGGTGTCACGGGCAGCAGCTGCCAGCTGGGGGACACACGGGCTGTGCCCTCCTGGGCCACCCTGAGCGAAGGCAAGGACACCCTGGGCACGGGGCTGTATGGCTGGCAAGGACAGGGGCTGCAGGGCTGCGGCCCCTTCTGCCCTGCACTGCCCAGCTCTGTGCCCCGGCTCTGAGCGTCCCTGGGGCTCACCAGGCACGGCAGTGCTGGCAGCCGTGGCACAGGTGCCAGAGGTGGCAGCCTGTCCCCACACAGGGACAGGGCCCGGCTCCGGCTGCCCTGCGGCGCTGCCTGTGGCTGCCTCAGCTGCTCCTGCGGGACCCTGAGGGATTGAAGATTTTTGGGTCCCACCTGTGGCTGCCCGAGGTGCAGTGGTGGCAGCTTGATGGGCACCAGCGAGGGGCAGGATGAGGAGGAGGAGGCGTGGGATGGAGACGGCTCCCTTGGCAGAGCAAAGATCCTGGCCTTGTCCATCCTCCGGCCTCTCCTTCCTGCATCATCCCTTGCTCTTTGCCTCCTCCGCAGGGGCAGCAGTTGGCCTTGGGCGGCCTGGGAGTTGGGCTTCTTGTCCATCTTCTCCGGAATATCCGTGGGTCTCTAGCGGAGATCCAGGGAGCTGCTTCCTCCTCAGAGAGTGGCTCTCCCGGGACTGAGCGCTCCAGGGCTCGGCACCCCTTAAATACCCGCAAGCCAGGGCGGGGCTCCCTGATGTCACAAAGGTCTGTGGCCACCACCGTGTCCCACATCACCAAGGGCCCTGACACCAAACGCCCGTGTCACAAAGGGCCACCGCCGGCACCCCAACAAGAGCGGAGCAGACAGGAACTGGCACGAAGCAGCCCCGGCCTCGCGGCCTTGCGGCCCCTGCTGTGCCCAGAGCCCCGAGAGGCTTTGGCCACGTTCCCACAGGACAGCCCCAGCCCCAGAGCGCAGAGCCCTGGCTTTGCAGGCTGCGCCGCCCAGGCCACGAGGAATCGGCCACGGGGACGAGCCGGGGACCTGTGGGCAGCGGCTCCACGTGCCAGGGGAGGCCGGGGAGCAGGGCTGTCCCTCAGGGCTGTGCACGGCACCGGGGCTCGTCCCTGCCTTTAGCGGTGCCGGCCAGGGGCAGCGAGCGCAGCCTCGGCGCCTTTGCAGGGCGCCACAGGGAAGCTGAGCGGGGCAGGGGCAGCACGTGAGGCCGGGGCCATGCAGGGGCACCCGGCCGAGCCGCACGAGGGGCACCACGAGAGCCTCGTGCGCTTCCACGAGGCCGGGGCCGGCGGCTGCTCCCGCCCCGGGCCCATGGCCGAGCACCGCAGCCACTCTTGCGGGTGTCCCCTCGGCCCTGCGGCGCCACGGGGACGCGGCCCGGGGCCGGGGCTCGCTCCCCGCTGCCATCAGGGCGCTGCCGAGGGCTCCCCGCCCGCCGGGGCCGGGCCCGGGCCCTGAGGGAGCGGCGCCGCCGTTGCTGCCGCCCTCAGGGGCTCTGAGGGGAGCGCGGCTCCCGCCGGCCCCGCTCCGCCCGCACAAACACGGAGCACAAAGACACACGGCCGTGAAATGGTGTCCGTGCCCTTCCAAATGCACTCGCAGAGTGGCCCCCAGGGCTGGGCTCGCCTGCGGCACCATCGCCAGGTACAACACACGCGAGCCACCGAAACGAGTTCTCTCTCCCAAGCAGACCCAAACACTCATTGATTTCTCTCAGGGAGACTGAGCCCTGTTTGTGTCATGTCCCATTGCACACAACCAGCCCTGATATCACTCCCGTGGTCCTGTTCCCTCAGGAGGAAGGCGCTCCCTGCACCCCTGTGCAGCAGAGCACAGCAGTGATGAATGGAGGACAAGGCGAAGCCCAAGTCCCGTTCCCCCAGCCCCTTGCCCAGCTGGCTGGGACCCCAGGCTCTCAGGGAGCACCAGGAGGAGACAGCGCCAGGGTCAGTGCTGGCAGCACAAGAGAGCGAGGATGAGGACTCGGCTGAGGGGAGGAAATGGTGGCAGCTCCTGCATGAGCTAGAGCCTAATCCTGAGGAGAAAGTGAGAGGTCTCTTAAGAGTCTTGCCACTTGTGTCCATCCAGTTTCCCAGGAATTGACCAAATAAAGATAGAAGAGTGTTCAGATGAGGGAAGAATTTGTGTGTTTTCTCATTAAGTCGGTAAAGCACAAGAGAAGAGTCTCTAGATACCATTTTGTGTCTGCCAGAGGTGCTGATGTATTTTCACCACCCAGTGCCACCATCCCCAGGGATGGGGACATCCAACCCCTCCATGGCAGCCCTTCCCAAGGCCTGACCACCCTGTCCGGGAGGAAACTGCCCCTGGTGTCTGAGCCGAGCCTTCCCCTGGCCCTGCTTGAGGCCGTTTGCTCTTGTCCTGTCCCTTGTTGTTGGGAAGGAGAGAGGAGAGGGAACAGAGGGGGATGGAGGGAGGGAGGGAGGGATGGACAGGGAAGGGAGGAGAAAGGAGGGAGAGGAAGGAAGACAGAAGGGAAGGGAGAAGGGGGAGAGAGTGAGGCAGGAGCAGGCTGGGAAGTAGGGAAAAAGGATGGGGAGAGGGGGAACGAGGGAGGCACGCAGGGAAGGAGGATGGGAATGAGGGAAAGGATCCCGGGCAGCCCCATCTCCACAGGGGAGAGCCTGAGCACTGCTGCAGGCGTGAGGGGAGGGAATGGTGAGGGGAGGGAAGAAACTGTGAGGGGAGAAGGAGCCATGGCTGGGCTGTGAGACGAGGAGGAGCCATGGTGGGGCTGTGAAGGAAGAAGGAGCCACGGTGGGGCTGTGAGGGGAGGAGCAGCCATGGTGGGGCTGTGAGGGGAGGAGCAGCCATGGTGGGGCCGTGAGGGGAGGGAAGGAGCCATGGCTGGGCTGTGAGGGGAGGAGGAGCCACGGTGGGGCTGTGAGGAGAGGAGGAGCCATGGTGGGGCCGTGAGGGGAGGGAAGGAGCCATGGCTGGGCTGTGAGGGGAGGAGGAGCCACGGTGGGGCTGTGAGGAGAGGAGGAGCCATGGTGGGGCCGTGAGGGGAGAAGGAGCAGCCATGGCTGGGCTGTGAGGGGAGGAGGAGCCACGGTGGGGCTGTGACGAGAGGAGCAGCCATGGTGGGGCCGTGAGGGGAGGGAAGGAGCCATGGCTGGGCTGTGAGGGGAGGAGGAGCCACGGTGGGGCTGTGAGGGGAGGGAAGGAGCCATGGCTGGGCTGTGAGGGGAGGAGGAGCCACGGTGGGGCTGTGAGGAGAGGAGGAGCCATGGTGGGGCTGTGAGGGGAGGAGCAGCCATGGTGGGGCCGTGAGGGGAGAAGGAGCCATGGTGGGGCCGTGAGGGGAGGATCAGCCATTGTGGGGCTGTGAGGGGAGGGAAGAAGCCATGGTGGGGCTGTGATGGGAGGTATCATGGTGATTATGTGGACGTTCAGCACAGCACAAATGGTCTGGGAATCTCTAGATCAAGGCAGCATGAACTGGGAGGAGACACAAACCTCTCCCGGTTAAGTGCTGCCTGAAGTGCACTGGTGGCAGCTTGATCTGCACTTAGAAGAAGCAGGACGAGGAGAAGGATGAGGTTTGGGATGGATCTCCCTTGGGAGAGCAAAGATCCTGGCCCTGGCCCTGCACTGGCCTCTCCTTGCTGCTTCATCCCTCACTCTTCGCCTCCTCCACAGGCTCAGCAGCTGGCCTTGGGCGAGCTTGGAGTGTGGATTCCCCTTCTCCATGTTCATCTTCTCCAAAATTTCCACCGTCCTCAATTGCACACAGATGCAGGGAGCGGTTTCCTCCTTGGCGTCCGGCTTTCCCAGGACTGGGCACTCCAGGGCTCTGCGCCCCTTGGATACCCTCAGCCAGGATGGTGCTCCTCACCTTCCACTGGTGACAGCTCCTTGTCACTTGTGCTGTTGCCTGAAGTGACCTCACTCTCCTCTTCCACAGGGGACAGCACCTGGTCATTCTGGCTCTCCATTCCAAAGAGCTCGATGTCCTCTGTCGCTTGGGACAGCTCCTCGTCACTCATGCTGTCCCCAGAAATTCCTCAAAGGTCTCCTCCTCTGAGCACAGCTCATGCTCAATGCCAGTATCCCCTTGGGACAGCTCGCTGTCGCTGTCCTGTTTGTCCAGTGCTGTGTCCGTGACACTGCACTCCACAGCTCCAGCCCCCGCGGGGGTGGGTGTCACGGGCAGCAGCTGCCAGCTGGGGGACACACGGGCTGTGCCCTCCTGGGCCACCCTGAGCGAAGGCAAGGACACCCTGGGCACGGGGCTGTATGGCTGGCAAGGACAGGGGCTGCAGGGCTGCGGCCCCTTCTGCCCTGCACTGCCCAGCTCTGTGCCCCGGCTCTGAGCGTCCCTGGGGCTCACCAGGCACGGCAGTGCTGGCAGCCGTGGCACAGGTGCCAGAGGTGGCAGCCTGTCCCCACACAGGGACAGGGCCCGGCTCCGGCTGCCCTGCGGCGCTGCCTGTGGCTGCCTCAGCTGCTCCTGCGGGACCCTGAGGGATTGAAGATTTTTGGGTCCCACCTGTGGCTGCCCGAGGTGCAGTGGTGGCAGCTTGATGGGCACCAGCGAGGGGCAGGATGAGGAGGAGGAGGCGTGGGATGGAGACGGCTCCCTTGGCAGAGCAAAGATCCTGGCCTTGTCCATCCTCCGGCCTCTCCTTCCTGCATCATCCCTTGCTCTTTGCCTCCTCCGCAGGGGCAGCAGTTGGCCTTGGGCGGCCTGGGAGTTGGGCTTCTTGTCCATCTTCTCCGGAATATCCGTGGGTCTCTAGCGGAGATCCAGGGAGCTGCTTCCTCCTCAGAGAGTGGCTCTCCCGGGACTGAGCGCTCCAGGGCTCGGCACCCCTTAAATACCCGCAAGCCAGGGCGGGGCTCCCTGATGTCACAAAGGTCTGTGGCCACCACCGTGTCCCACATCACCAAGGGCCCTGACACCAAACGCCCGTGTCACAAAGGGCCACCGCCGGCACCCCAACAAGAGCGGAGCAGACAGGAACTGGCACGAAGCAGCCCCGGCCTCGCGGCCTTGCGGCCCCTGCTGTGCCCAGAGCCCCGAGAGGCTTTGGCCACGTTCCCACAGGACAGCCCCAGCCCCAGAGCGCAGAGCCCTGGCTTTGCAGGCTGCGCCGCCCAGGCCACGAGGAATCGGCCACGGGGACGAGCCGGGGACCTGTGGGCAGCGGCTCCACGTGCCAGGGGAGGCCGGGGAGCAGGGCTGTCCCTCAGGGCTGTGCACGGCACCGGGGCTCGTCCCTGCCTTTAGCGGTGCCGGCCAGGGGCAGCGAGCGCAGCCTCGGCGCCTTTGCAGGGCGCCACAGGGAAGCTGAGCGGGGCAGGGGCAGCACGTGAGGCCGGGGCCATGCAGGGGCACCCGGCCGAGCCGCACGAGGGGCACCACGAGAGCCTCGTGCGCTTCCACGAGGCCGGGGCCGGCGGCTGCTCCCGCCCCGGGCCCATGGCCGAGCACCGCAGCCACTCTTGCGGGTGTCCCCTCGGCCCTGCGGCGCCACGGGGACGCGGCCCGGGGCCGGGGCTCGCTCCCCGCTGCCATCAGGGCGCTGCCGAGGGCTCCCCGCCCGCCGGGGCCGGGCCCGGGCCCTGAGGGAGCGGCGCCGCCGTTGCTGCCGCCCTCAGGGGCTCTGAGGGGAGCGCGGCTCCCGCCGGCCCCGCTCCGCCCGCACAAACACGGAGCACAAAGACACACGGCCGTGAAATGGTGTCCGTGCCCTTCCAAATGCACTCGCAGAGTGGCCCCCAGGGCTGGGCTCGCCTGCGGCACCATCGCCAGGTACAACACACGCGAGCCACCGAAACGAGTTCTCTCTCCCAAGCAGACCCAAACACTCATTGATTTCTCTCAGGGAGACTGAGCCCTGTTTGTGTCATGTCCCATTGCACACAACCAGCCCTGATATCACTCCCGTGGTCCTGTTCCCTCAGGAGGAAGGCGCTCCCTGCACCCCTGTGCAGCAGAGCACAGCAGTGATGAATGAGGACAAGGCGAAGCCCAAGTCCCGTTCCCCCAGCCCCTTGCCCAGCTGGCTGGGACCCCAGGCTCTCAGGGAGCACCAGGAGGAGACAGCGCCAGGGTCAGTGCTGGCAGCACAAGAGAGCGAGGATGAGGACTCGGCTGAGGGGAGGAAATGGTGGCAGCTCCTGCATGAGCTAGAGCCTAATCCTGAGGAGAAAGTGAGAGGTCTCTTAAGAGTCTTGCCACTTGTGTCCATCCAGTTTCCCAGGAATTGACCAAATAAAGATAGAAGAGTGTTCAGATGAGGGAAGAATTTGTGTGTTTTCTCATTAAGTCGGTAAAGCACAAGAGAAGAGTCTCTAGATACCATTTTGTGTCTGCCAGAGGTGCTGATGTATTTTCACCACCCAGTGCCACCATCCCCAGGGATGGGGACATCCAACCCCTCCATGGCAGCCCTTCCCAAGGCCTGACCACCCTGTCCGGGAGGAAACTGCCCCTGGTGTCTGAGCCGAGCCTTCCCCTGGCCCTGCTTGAGGCCGTTTGCTCTTGTCCTGTCCCTTGTTGTTGGGAAGGAGAGAGGAGAGGGAACAGAGGGGGATGGAGGGAGGGAGGGAGGGATGGACAGGGAAGGGAGGAGAAAGGAGGGAGAGGAAGGAAGACAGAAGGGAAGGGAGAAGGGGGAGAGAGTGAGGCAGGAGCAGGCTGGGAAGTAGGGAAAAAGGATGGGGAGAGGGGGAACGAGGGAGGCACGCAGGGAAGGAGGATGGGAATGAGGGAAAGGATCCCGGGCAGCCCCATCTCCACAGGGGAGAGCCTGAGCACTGCTGCAGGCGTGAGGGGAGGGAATGGTGAGGGGAGGGAAGAAACTGTGAGGGGAGAAGGAGCCATGGCTGGGCTGTGAGACGAGGAGGAGCCATGGTGGGGCTGTGAAGGAAGAAGGAGCCATGGTGGGGCTGTGAGGGGAGGAGCAGCCATGGTGGGGCCGTGAGGGGAGGGAAGGAGCCATGGCTGGGCTGTGAGGGGAGGAGGAGCCACGGTGGGGCTGTGAGGAGAGGAGGAGCCATGGTGGGGCCGTGAGGGGAGGAGCAGCCATGGTGGGGCTGTGAGGGGAGGAGCAGCCATGGTGGGGCCGTGAGGGGAGGGAAGGAGCCATGGCTGGGCTGTGAGGGGAGGAGGAGCCACGGTGGGGCTGTGAGGGGAGGGAAGGAGCCATGGCTGGGCTGTGAGGGGAGGAGGAGCCACGGTGGGGCTGTGAGGAGAGGAGGAGCCATGGTGGGGCTGTGAGGGGAGGAGGAGCCATGGTGGGGCCGTGAGGGGAGAAGGAGCCATGGCTGGGCTGTGAGGGGAGAAGGAGCCACGGTGGGGCTATGAGGGAAGAAGGAGCCACGGTGGGGCTGTGAGGGGAGGAGCAGCCATGGTGGGGCTGTGAGGGGAGGAGCAGCCATGGTGGGGCCGTGAGGGGAGGGAAGGAGCCATGGCTGGGCTGTGAGGGGAGGAGGAGCCACGGTGGGGCTGTGAGGAGAGGAGGAGCCATGGTGGGGCTGTGAGGGGAGGAGCAGCCATGGTGGGGCTGTGAGGGGAGGAGTAGCCATGGTGGGGCCGTGAGGGGAGGAGCAGCCATGGTGGGGCCGTGAGGGGAGGAGCAGCCATGGTGGGGCTGTGAGGGGAGGAGCAGCCATGGTGGGGCCGTGAGGGGAGAAGGAGCCATGGTGGGGCTGTGAGGGGAGGATCAGCCATGGTGGGGCTGTGATGGGAGGTATCATGGTGATTATGTGGACGTTCAGCACAGCACAAATGGTCTGGGAATCTCTAGATCAAGGCAGCATGAACTGGGAGGAGACACAAACCTCTCCCGGTTAAGTGCTGCCTGAAGTGCACTGGTGGCAGCTTGATCTGCACTTAGAAGAAGCAGGACGAGGAGAAGGATGAGGTTTGGGATGGATCTCCCTTGGGAGAGCAAAGATCCTGGCCCTGGCCCTGCACTGGCCTCTCCTTGCTGCTTCATCCCTCACTCTTCGCCTCCTCCACAGGCTCAGCAGCTGGCCTTGGGCGAGCTTGGAGTGTGGATTCCCCTTCTCCATGTTCATCTTCTCCAAAATTTCCACCGTCCTCAATTGCACACAGATGCAGGGAGCGGTTTCCTCCTTGGCGTCCGGCTTTCCCAGGACTGGGCACTCCAGGGCTCTGCGCCCCTTGGATACCCTCAGCCAGGATGGTGCTCCTCACCTTCCACTGGTGACAGCTCCTTGTCACTTGTGCTGTTGCCTGAAGTGACCTCACTCTCCTCTTCCACAGGGGACAGCACCTGGTCATTCTGGCTCTCCATTCCAAAGAGCTCGATGTCCTCTGTCGCTTGGGACAGCTCCTCGTCACTCATGCTGTCCCCAGAAATTCCTCAAAGGTCTCCTCCTCTGAGCACAGCTCATGCTCAATGCCAGTATCCCCTTGGGACAGCTCGCTGTCGCTGTCCTGTTTGTCCAGTGCTGTGTCCGTGACACTGCACTCCACAGCTCCAGCCCCCGCGGGGGTGGGTGTCACGGGCAGCAGCTGCCAGCTGGGGGACACACGGGCTGTGCCCTCCTGGGCCACCCTGAGCGAAGGCAAGGACACCCTGGGCACGGGGCTGTATGGCTGGCAAGGACAGGGGCTGCAGGGCTGCGGCCCCTTCTGCCCTGCACTGCCCAGCTCTGTGCCCCGGCTCTGAGCGTCCCTGGGGCTCACCAGGCACGGCAGTGCTGGCAGCCGTGGCACAGGTGCCAGAGGTGGCAGCCTGTCCCCACACAGGGACAGGGCCCGGCTCCGGCTGCCCTGCGGCGCTGCCTGTGGCTGCCTCAGCTGCTCCTGCGGGACCCTGAGGGATTGAAGATTTTTGGGTCCCACCTGTGGCTGCCCGAGGTGCAGTGGTGGCAGCTTGATGGGCACCAGCGAGGGGCAGGATGAGGAGGAGGAGGCGTGGGATGGAGACGGCTCCCTTGGCAGAGCAAAGATCCTGGCCTTGTCCATCCTCCGGCCTCTCCTTCCTGCATCATCCCTTGCTCTTTGCCTCCTCCGCAGGGGCAGCAGTTGGCCTTGGGCGGCCTGGGAGTTGGGCTTCTTGTCCATCTTCTCCGGAATATCCGTGGGTCTCTAGCGGAGATCCAGGGAGCTGCTTCCTCCTCAGAGAGTGGCTCTCCCGGGACTGAGCGCTCCAGGGCTCGGCACCCCTTAAATACCCGCAAGCCAGGGCGGGGCTCCCTGATGTCACAAAGGTCTGTGGCCACCACCGTGTCCCACATCACCAAGGGCCCTGACACCAAACGCCCGTGTCACAAAGGGCCACCCCCGGCACCCCAACAAGAGCAGAGTAGACAGGAACTGGCACGGAGCAGCCCCGGCCTCGCGGCCTTGCGGCCCCTGCTGTGCCCAGAGCCCCGAGAGGCTTTGGCCACGTTCCCACAGGACAGCCCCAGCCCCAGAGCGCAGAGCCCTGGCTTTGCAGGCTGCGCCGCCCAGGCCACGAGGAATCGGCCACGGGGACGAGCCGGGGACTTGTGGGCAGCGGCTCCACGTGCCAGGGGAGGCCGGGGAGCAGGGCTGTCCCTCAGGGCTGTGCCCGGCACCGGGGCTCGTCCCTGCCTTTAGCGGTGCCGGCCAGGGGCAGCGAGCGCAGCCTCGGCGCCTTTGCAGGGCGCCACAGGGAAGCTGAGCGGGGCAGGGGCAGCACGTGAGGCCGGGGCCATGCAGGGGCACCCGGCCGAGCCGCACGAGGGGCACCACGAGAGCCTCGTGCGCTTCCACGAGGCCGGGGCCGGCGGCTGCTGCCGCCCCGGGCCCATGGCCGAGCACCGCAGCCACTCTTGCGGGTGTCCCCTCGGCCCTGCGGCGCCACGGGGACGCGGCCCGGGGCCGGGGCTCGCTCCCCGCTGCCATCAGGGCGCTGCCGAGGGCTCCCCGCCCGCCGGGGCCGGGCCCGGGCCCTGAGGGAGCGGCGCCGCCGTTGCTGCCGCCCTCAGGGGCTCTGAGGGGAGCGCGGCTCCCGCCGGCCCCGCTCCGCCCGCACAAACACGGAGCACAAAGACACACGGCCGTGAAATGGTGTCCGTGCCCTTCCAAATGCACTCGCACAGCGGCCCCCAGGGCTGGGCTCGCCTGCGGCACCATCGCCAGGTACAACACACGCGAGCCATCGAAACGAGTTCTCTCTCCCAAGCAGACCCAAACACTCATTGATTTCTCTCAGGGAGACTGAGCCCTGTTTGTGTCATGTCCCATTGCACACAACCAGCCCTGATATCACTCCCGTGGTCCTGTTCCCTCAGGAGGAAGGCGCTCCCTGCACCCCTGTGCAGCAGAGCACAGCAGTGATGAATGGAGGACAAGGCGAAGCCCAAGTCCCGTTCCCCCAGCCCCTTGCCCAGCTGGCTGGGACCCCAGGCTCTCAGGGAGCACCAGGAGGAGACAGCGCCAGGGTCAGTGCTGGCAGCACAAGAGAGCGAGGATGAGGACTCGGCTGAGGGGAGGAAATGGTGGCAGCTCCTGCATGAGCTAGAGCCTAATCCTGAGGAGAAAGTGAGAGGTCTCTTAAGAGTCTTGCCACTTGTGTCCATCCAGTTTCCCAGGAATTGACCAAATAAAGATAGAAGAGTGTTCAGATGAGGGAAGAATTTGTGTGTTTTCTCATTAAGTCGGTAAAGCACAAGAGAAGAGTCTCTAGATACCATTTTGTGTCTGCCAGAGGTGCTGATGTATTTTCACCACCCAGTGCCACCATCCCCAGGGATGGGGACATCCAACCCCTCCATGGCAGCCCTTCCCAAGGCCTGACCACCCTGTCCGGGAGGAAACTGCCCCTGGTGTCTGAGCCGAGCCTTCCCCTGGCCCTGCTTGAGGCCGTTTGCTCTTGTCCTGTCCCTTGTTGTTGGGAAGGAGAGAGGAGAGGGAACAGAGGGGGATGGAGGGAGGGAGGGAGGGATGGACAGGGAAGGGAGGAGAAAGGAGGGAGAGGAAGGAAGACAGAAGGGAAGGGAGAAGGGGGAGAGAGTGAGGCAGGAGCAGGCTGGGAAGTAGGGAAAAAGGATGGGGAGAGGGGGAACGAGGGAGGCACGCAGGGAAGGAGGATGGGAATGAGGGAAAGGATCCCGGGCAGCCCCATCTCCACAGGGGAGAGCCCGAGCACTGCTGCAGCCGTGAGGGGAGGGAATGGTGAGGGGAGGGAAGAAACTGTGAGGGGAGAAGGAGCCATGGCTGGGCTGTGAGACGAGGAGGAGCCATGGTGGGGCTGTGAAGGAAGAAGGAGCCACGGTGGGGCTGTGAGGGGAGGAGCAGCCATGGTGGGGCCGTGAGGGGAGGGAAGGAGCCATGGCTGGGCTGTGAGGGGAGGAGGAGCCACGGTGGGGCTGTGAGGAGAGGAGGAGCCATGGTGGGGCCGTGAGGGGAGGGAAGGAGCCATGGCTGGGCTGTGAGGGGAGGAGGAGCCACGGTGGGGCTGTGAGGAGAGGAGGAGCCATGGTGGGGCCGTGAGGGGAGGGAAGGAGCCATGGCTGGGCTGTGAGGGGAGGAGGAGCCACGGTGGGGCCGTGAGGGGAGGAGCAGACATGGTGGGGCTGTGAGGGGAGGAGCAGCCATGGTGGGGCTGTGAGGGGAGGAGCAGCCATGGTGGGGCTGTGACGAGAGGAGCAGCCATGGTGGGGCCGTGAGGGGAGGGAAGGAGCCATGGCTGGGCTGTGAGGGGAGGAGGAGCCACGGTGGGGCTGTGAGGGGAGGGAATGAGCCATGGCTGGGCTGTGAGGGGAGGAGGAGCCACGGTGGGGCTGTGAGGAGAGCAGGAGCCATGGTGGGGCCGTGAGGGGAGGAGCAGCCATGGTGGGGCTGTGAGGGGAGGAGCAGCCATGGTGGGGCCGTGAGGGGAGAAGGAGCCATGATGGGGCTGTGAGGGGAGGAGCAGCCATGGTGGGGCTGTGAGGGGAGAAGGAGCCATGGTGGGGCCGTGAGGGGAGGATCAGCCATTGTGGGGCTGTGATGGGAGGTATCATGGTGATTATGTGGACGTTCAGCACAGCACAAATGGTCTGGGAATCTCTAGATCAAGGCAGCATGAACTGGGAGGAGACACAAACCTCTCCCGGTTAAGTGCTGCCTGAAGTGCACTGGTGGCAGCTTGATCTGCACTTAGAAGAAGCAGGACGAGGAGAAGGATGAGGTTTGGGATGGATCTCCCTTGGGAGAGCAAAGATCCTGGCCCTGGCCCTGCACTGGCCTCTCCTTGCTGCTTCATCCCTCACTCTTCGCCTCCTCCACAGGCTCAGCAGCTGGCCTTGGGCGAGCTCGGAGTGTGGATTCCCCTTCTCCATGTTCATCTTCTCCAAAATTTCCACCATCCTCAATTGCACACAGATGCAGGGAGCGGTTTCCTCCTTGGCGTCCGGCTTTCCCAGGACTGGGCACTCCAGGGCTCTGCGCCCCTTGGATACCCTCAGCCAGGATGGTGCTCCTCACCTTCCACTGGTGACAGCTCCTTGTCACTTGTGCTGTTGCCTGAAGTGACCTCACTCTCCTCTTCCACAGGGGACAGCACCTGGTCATTCTGGCTCTCCATTCCAAAGAGCTCGATGTCCTCTGTCGCTTGGGACAGCTCCTCGTCACTCATGCTGTCCCCAGAAATTCCCTCAAAGGTCTCCTCCTCTGAGCACAGCTCATGCTCGATGCCAGTATCCCCTTGGGACAGCTCGCTGTCGCTGTCCTGTTTGTCCAGTGCTGTGTCCGTGACACTGCACTCCACAGCTCCAGCCCCCGCGGGGGTGGGTGTCACGGGCAGCAGCTGCCAGCTGGGGGACACACGGGCTGTGCCCTCCTGGGCCACCCTGAGCGAAGGCAAGGACACCCTGGGCACGGGGCTGTATGGCTGGCAAGGACAGGGGCTGCAGGGCTGCGGCCCCTTCTGCCCTGCACTGCCCAGCTCTGTGCCCCGGCTCTGAGCGTCCCTGGGGCTCACCAGGCACGGCAGTGCTGGCAGCCGTGGCACAGGTGCCAGAGGTGGCAGCCTGTCCCCACACAGGGACAGGGCCCGGCTCCGGCTGCCCTGCGGCGCTGCCTGTGGCTGCCTCAGCTGCTCCTGCGGGACCCTGAGGGATTGAAGATTTTTGGGTCCCACCTGTGGCTGCCCGAGGTGCAGTGGTGGCAGCTTGATGGGCACCAGCGAGGGGCAGGATGAGGAGGAGGAGGAGGCGTGGGATGGAGACGGCTCCCTTGGCAGAGCAAAGATCCTGGCCTTGTCCATCCTCCGGCCTCTCCTTCCTGCATCATCCCTCGCTCTTTGCCTCCTCTGCAGGGGCAGCAGTTGGCCTTGGGCGGCCTGGGAGTTGGGCTTCTTGTCCATCTTCTGAGGAATTTCCCCCTTCCCCAAATGCTGTTTTGTGCAACATGACGCGAAACCCAAGGGGTTTGATCTATAAGGGAGAAAGAAACGAGTTTTTTAGTCTGCTCGGGATAGAAAACCACTTCCGATTGCAGTATTCTGCTCTATGCTGTTCTTCAAAGGCATAAGAAATAGAAAAAAGGTGGAATTAAAAGTATATATGGCTGAAATGGCATAAAGGGATAGTTAGGAGCAGCATCTCTAAGGATAAAAGACTTCATCAAAGAAAATCTATGCTAGAAAGTCCTTACAGCGTTTTGTCACTCGTTGTTCTTGCCTTTTTGAACTTTTCAATTTGTTTCCTGTGATCGTCTGTATTTTGGAAACATTGAATCAAAACTGATCAACGTCAGGGAATCAATCCCCAGCTGGGTGCACGGCTTCACAATGGGTGTGGAAGTCCCGGAGGACTCGCCCACTTCAGCCCTGCACAAAGCACCGCTCCTTTCCGAGGCTGCAGGGAGCACACGCAGAGTCAGTCAGAGTTACTGCTCATTCCACAGGCTTGCTGTGCATCATTTATCCAGAACCTCCTCCCAGTGCGGTGAGCGACAGGAGACGGATCGAGCGTGGCTCTGGATCATCTGTTTCCTCTGCAGTGTTCCCACTGCTGGCACTGCTCTGAAGTGCCAGCCTGCAGGTGGGAGCACACCTGATGTCCCCCAGGCCTCTCCTCTGGGCTGGAGCCCTGCAGGGAAGCTCCACCAAAGACAATTCCTTGATCCACTGCAGGAGTCTCCTTTGGGGTGGGCAAGAAAGAAAGAGAGAAAGAAGGAAAGGAGAATTCCTGCCTTCCCCTCTCTCAGGGCTGCAGAAGTCCTCACACTTCCCTCCTGCTGCTGCCACGGAGAGGAACGCTGGCCTAGGGACTCCCTGCTCTTGGGCACTGGGCAAGGGAGGGGGAGCCACTTGGTAGTCCCTGGGGACAGAAGAAATGGGGGAACATCCCATCCCAAACACTCAGGTGGGATTTGTCATGCTTCTGTGATTGTTGTTTGGTTTTGGAAAGCAGAGAGGAGGAGGAGGAGGAGAGGGCCAAAGGAAGGAAGAAGCCTTCAGTGCCCCCTGACAGGAGGGGCAGTGAGGGGAGATCGGGCTCTGGTCCCAGGGAACAGGGCCAGGACAAGGGGAAAGGGCCCCAGGCTGCTCCCACAGGGATGTGTCAGGAACAGCCCAGAGCTGCTGCTGCCTCAGCCGGGGCTGCACCGGGCCAAGCCCTCGCGGCCTGCACAAGGCTGCTCCAGGCAGGCAGGGCTGCTGAGGAACACACCCAGCCTGGCTCCCTGGGCACGGGCAGCGCCGGAGCGGGGCCGTGCTGGCCTCGCTGTCCCGGCTGCACAGCCCTGCTGCAAAGGGCTTCCCAGCACAGGTCTCTCTCAGCCGGGCTCAGCGGGCGCCTTTCGTTTGCCTGCAGAGAGCAGGGACAGCCCTGCCCTGCCGGCCCAGCCGGGAACTCTCCCGCTGCCGCTGGGGCTGAGCAGTCACTGCTCACAGGGCACTCGCTGGCACTGGGGCTCAAAAGACATCAGCGCCTCTGGCAGATGCAACATGAAATCCGGACACTCTTTTCTTCTGCTTTACACGCTTAATGACAAAATACACAAATTCTTCCGTAACAAATGGTTCAGCCCTTCTTTGGTAATTTCTTGGGAATAATATCTTGTTATTATGACCTACTGTATTTTCATGTTTTTAGTTCATAGACTGCGATGTAAATATACAACACGCAATAAATACAAATTCTTTGGTAATTTAATTTATTTGTTAAAATGCTTCTTAGTTCATGGATCCTTATCTACCCTTCTTCTATACTTCTACTTCCTATTCTTCTACTTATTTTCTTCTATGTATTTCAAAATTCAGTTTCTTATTCTTATAACCGTCTTCTTCTATGCATTTTTAAATTCAAATCCTTATTCCTATTACTCTTCTACATTTTAAAATTCTTACTCCTATTGTTATTCTTATCCTCTTCTTCTACTTCTATGTATTTTGCAAATCCTTTTACTTATTACTATTCTTCTATGCATTTATAACGTATTCTTCCTCTTCTGCGTCTTCTTCGTCATCATCTTCGTCTTATTTCTCTTTGCCTTCTTTGTCTTTGCCATTGTCTTCTTCATCGTTCCTTTTATCTTCTCCATCTTCATCATCGTGTCGTCTTCCTCTTTGACATATTCATCTTCTTTGTCTCATCTTGCTGTTGCAGTTTGTGACCCAACTCCCGCGGGTGCTGGCAGCCCCGGCTGTGCCGCAGCCCTGCAGGGAGGGAGGGAGGGAGGCTCAGGGAGCAATCCCTGCTCTGGGTGCCCGGTGTGTTTTACTCCTCCGGCTCTGGCCTCAGGCAGGGACAGCGGAACAGCCCCCGCAGCGCCCGCAGCGCCCGCCTGAAGCGGGAGGGACGTTTCCTGGGGACACACGGCTGCCCATGGAGGGCCTGCGCTCCCAGCTGGGCAGGCCAGGGCCTGGGGGGGCTGTGCGGGGCAGGCACTGAGCTCCCTTCCCTTTTCCGTGGGACTGCTGCTTCCCTTCCTGCAGCAATCCACGGTTCCAGGGCATCCCGTTCCTCCTGCTGCTGCCTCGGCGCCTGCGCCTCCAGCACAGCCTTGCTCAGGGTCTCCCTGCTGCTCTTGTGGCTCCTGCAGAGCTGAGCCTGGCTGCTGGCCGCACCACTGAGCAGGGCACTGAGCGGGCTCCGTGTCCCCGGTGATGTCCGCTCCTCACTGAGCATAGAAGGAGCTGCTGCCGTTTTGTCCTGCACTGGGAGAGGCTGGGGAGGCTCCTCCTCCTCCTCCTCCTCCTCCTCCTTCTCCTCCTCCTCCTCCTCCTCCTCCTCCTCCTCCTCCTCCTCCTCCTCTTCCTCCTCCTCTTCCTCCTCCTCCTCGGTGTCCGTGGGACTCCACAGGGCACGAGAAGTGCTGGGCAGGGTTGCCTCTGCTGCCACCTCTGTGCCCAACAGCTCTTTGTATTGGGCCTCCAGCTTCTCCTTGCACCTCCTCAGTTTGGACAGCTTTCGGAATATGCGAGCGTTGATCTCTTCCTCCTCCTCAGAATCATAATCCTTGAGGAAATTGGGGTCTGGCCATTCCAGCCCATCCTGATGGCTCGACCTTTCCTCCAGTTCTGACAGTTCTGGGGATGAGCTTGAATCTCTGTCCATACCACCGAGCAGGGCCGTCCTCGTCAGCTCTTCCTGCTCATCTTCTTCACAAAGGGAGAGCTGTTCATTGTCATCTTCTCCCGATGGGGGCATGTCTGGGACGTCAGAGTCTTCCCCAAAGCACAACTCTGTTTCATGGGTGATGTTTTCTGGGGGAGGCTCCTCATCCTCGTAATCCCCATGGGACAGCTCTTTGTCACTGTCACTCTCCCCTTGGGACAGCTCTTCTTCATTGTTTTCTTCAGCTGGGGACAGCTCCTTGTCACTCTTGCTGTCCCCTGGGAAGATGTCAATGGCCTCTTCATAGCTGGACAGCTCGCAGTCAATTGTGCTGTCCTCTGGACGCACCTCAATGTCCTCTTCCAAGGAAGAGAGCTCGTTATTAATGTGGTTGTCCTCTGACATGACCACGATGTCCTCTTTGACTGGGGACAGATCCTGGTCACTCCTGCTGTCCTCTGGAATGACCCCAATGATCTCTTCCATTTCGGACAGCTCCTGGTCACTCCTGCTGTCCTCTGGAATGACCCCAATGATCTCTTCCATTTCGGACAGCTCCTGGTCACTCCTGCTGTCCTCTGGAATGACCTCAATGATCTCTTCCATTTCGGACAGCTCCTGGTCACTCCTGCTGTCCTCTGGAATTTCCTCAATGATCTCTTCCATTTCGGACAGCTCCTGGTCACTCCTGCTGACCTCTGGAATGACCTCAATTATGTCTTCCACTTCAGACAGCTCCTGGTCACTCCTGCTGTCCTCTGGAATGACCCCAATGATCTCTTCCATTTCTGACAGCTCCTGGTCACTCCTGCTGTCCTCTGGAATGACCTCAATTATGTCTTCCACTTCAGACAGGTCCTGGTCACTCCTGCTGTCCTCTGGAATGACCTCAATGATGTCTTCCACTTCAGACAGGTCCTGGTCACTCCTGCTGTCCTCTGGAATGACCCCAATGATCTCTTCCATTTCTGACAGCTCCTGGTCACTCCTGCTGTCCTCTGGAATGACCCCAATGATCTCTTCCATTTCGGACAGCTCCTGGTCACTCCTGCTGTCCTCTGGAATGACCTCAATGACCTCTTCCACTTCAGACAGCTCCTGGTCTCTCCTGCTGTCCTCTGGAATGACCTCAATGGCCTCTTCCACTTCAGACAGCTCGTCTTCACTTGTGCTGTCCCCTGAGACAGCCACTATGGCCTCCTCCACTGGGGACAGCTCCTCATCACCTGTGCTGTCCCCGGAAGTGATGTCAACGTCGTCTTCAACTTCGGAGAGTTCCTCCTCATTTGAACTCTCCACTGGATCGACTTTAATGGCCTCTACTACTGGAGACAGTTCCACATCTTTTGTGCTGTCCTCTGAAATGTCTGCGATGGTGTCTTCCACAGGGGATAGGTCCTCGTCACTTGTGCTGTCCCCTGAAGTGACGTCTCTAGCACCTTCCACTGGGGCCACCTCTGGCTCAGTGCTGCTGTCCCCTGGGGTGAGCTCAATGGCCTCTTCTACTTGGGAGAGCAGCACCTTCTCACTCTCGCTGTCCCCTTGAAAGAGCTTGATGTCTTCTATGGCTTGGGACAGCTCCTTATCACTTGTGCTGTCCCCAGAAATTCCCTCAAAGGTCTCCTCCTCTGAGCACAGCTCATGCTCAATGCCAGTATCCCCTTGGGACAGCTCGCTGTCGCTGTCCTGTTTGTCCAGTGCTGTGTCCGTGACACTGCACTCCACAGCTCCAGCCCCCGCGGGGGTGGGTGTCACGGGCAGCAGCTGCCAGCTGGGGGACACACGGGCTGTGCCCTCCTGGGCCACCCTGAGCGAAGGCAAGGACACCCTGGGCACGGGGCTGTATGGCTGGCAAGGACAGGGGCTGCAGGGCTGCGGCCCCTTCTGCCCTGCACTGCCCAGCTCTGTGCCCCGGCTCTGAGCGTCCCTGGGGCTCACCAGGCACGGCAGTGCTGGCAGCCGTGGCACAGGTGCCAGAGGTGGCAGCCTGTCCCCACACAGGGACAGGGCCCGGCTCCGGCTGCCCTGCGGCGCTGCCTGTGGCTGCCTCAGCTGCTCCTGCGGGACCCTGAGGGATTGAAGATTTTTGGGTCCCACCTGTGGCTGCCCGAGGTGCAGTGGTGGCAGCTTGATGGGCACCAGCGAGGGGCAGGATGAGGAGGAGGAGGCGTGGGATGGAGACGTCTCCCTTGGCAGAGCAAAGATCCTGGCCTTGTCCATCCTCCAGCCTCTCCTTCCTGCATCATCCCTTGCTCTTTGCCTCCTCCGCAGGGGCAGCAGTTGGCCTTGGGCGGCCTGGGAGTTGGGCTTCTTGTCCATCTTCTCCGGAATATCCGTGGGTCTCTAGCGGAGATCCAGGGAGCTGCTTCCTCCTTTTGAGTGGCTCTCCCGGGACTGAGCGCTCCAGGGCTCGGCACCCCTTAAATACCCGCAAGCCAGGGCGGGGCTCCCTGATGTCACAAAGGTCTGTGGCCACCACCGTGTCCCACATCACCAAGGGCCCTGACACCAAACGCCCGTGTCACAAAGGGCCACCCCCGGCACCCCAACAAGAGCAGAGTAGACAGGAACTGGCACGGAGCAGCCCCGGCCTCGCGGCCTTGCGGCCCCTGCTGTGCCCAGAGCCCCGAGAGGCTTTGGCCACGCTCCCACAGGACAGCCCCAGAGCGCAGAGCCCTGGCTTTGCAGGCTGCGCCGCCCAGGCCACGAGGAATCGGCCACGGGGACGAGCCGGGGACTTGTGGGCAGCGGCTCCACGTGCCAGGGGAGGCCGGGGAGCAGGGCTGTCCCTCAGGGCTGTGCACGGCACCGGGGCTCGTCCCTGCCTTTAGCGGTGCCGGCCAGGGGCAGCGAGCGCAGCCTCGGCGCCTTTGCAGGGCGCCACAGGGAAGCTGAGCGGGGCAGGGGCAGCACGCGAGGCCGGGGCCATGCAGGGGCACCCGGCCGAGCCGCACGAGGGGCACCACGAGAGCCTCGTGCGCTTCCACGAGGCCGGGGCCGGCGGCTGCTCCCGCCCCGGGCCCATGGCCGAGCACCGCAGCCACTCTTGCGGGTGTCCCCTCGGCCCTGCGGCGCCACGGGGACGCGGCCCGGGGCCGGGGCTCGCTCCCCGCTGCCATCAGGGCGCTGCCGAGGGCTCCCCGCCCGCCGGGGCCGGGCCCGGGCCCTGAGGGAGCGGCGCCGCCGTTGCTGCCGCCCTCAGGGGCTCTGAGGGGAGCGCGGCTCCCGCCGGCCCCGCTCCGCCCGCACAAACACGGAGCACAAAGACACACGGCCGTGAAATGGTGTCCGTGCCCTTCCAAATGCACTCGCACAGCGGCCCCCAGGGCTGGGCTCGCCTGCGGCACCATCGCCAGGTACAACACACGCGAGCCATCGAAACGAGTTCTCTCTCCCAAGCAGACCCAAACACTCATTGATTTCTCTCAGGGAGACTGAGCCCTGTTTGTGTCATGTCCCATTGCACACAACCAGCCCTGATATCACTCCCGTGGTCCTGTTCCCTCAGGAGGAAGGCGCTCCCTGCACCCCTGTGCAGCAGAGCACAGCAGTGATGAATGGAGGACAAGGCGAAGCCCAAGTCCCGTTCCCCCAGCCCCTTGCCCAGCTGGCTGGGACCCCAGGCTCTCAGGGAGCACCAGGAGGAGACAGCGCCAGGGTCAGTGCTGGCAGCACAAGAGAGCGAGGATGAGGACTCGGCTGAGGGGAGGAAATGGTGGCAGCTCCTGCATGAGCTAGAGCCTAATCCTGAGGAGAAAGTGAGAGGTCTCTTAAGAGTCTTGCCACTTGTGTCCATCCAGTTTCCCAGGAATTGACCAAATAAAGATAGAAGAGTGTTCAGATGAGGGAAGAATTTGTGTGTTTTCTCATTAAGTCGGTAAAGCACAAGAGAAGAGTCTCTAGATACCATTTTGTGTCTGCCAGAGGTGCTGATGTATTTTCACCACCCAGTGCCACCATCCCCAGGGATGGGGACATCCAACCCCTCCATGGCAGCCCTTCCCAAGGCCTGACCACCCTGTCCGGGAGGAAACTGCCCCTGGTGTCTGAGCCGAGCCTTCCCCTGGCCCTGCTTGAGGCCGTTTGCTCTTGTCCTGTCCCTTGTTGTTGGGAAGGAGAGAGGAGAGGGAACAGAGGGGGATGGAGGGAGGGAGGGAGGGATGGACAGGGAAGGGAGGAGAAAGGAGGGAGAGGAAGGAAGACAGAAGGGAAGGGAGAAGGGGGAGAGAGTGAGGCAGGAGCAGGCTGGGAAGTAGGGAAAAAGGATGGGGAGAGGGGGAACGAGGGAGGCACGCAGGGAAGGAGGATGGGAATGAGGGAAAGGATCCCGGGCAGCCCCATCTCCACAGGGGAGAGCCCGAGCACTGCTGCAGCCGTGAGGGGAAGGAATGGTGAGGGGAGGGAAGAAACTGTGAGGGGAGAAGGAGCCATGGCTGGGCTGTGAGGGGAGGAGCAGCCATGGTGGGGCTGTGAGGGGAGGAGCAGCCATGGTGGGGCCGTGAGGGGAGGAGGAGCCATGGTGGGGCTGTGAGGAGAGGAGGAGCCATTGTGGGGCCGTGAGGAGAGGAGGAGCCATGGTGGGGCTGTGAGGGGAGGGAAGAAGCAATGGTGGGGCTGTGAGGGGAGGTATCATGGTGATTATGTGGACGTTCAGCACAGCACAAATGGTCTGGGAATCTCTAGATCAAGGCAGCATGAACTGGGAGTAGACACAAACCTCTCCCGGTTAAGTGCTGCCTGAAGTGCACTGGTGGCAGCTTGATCTGCACTTAGAAGAAGCAGGACGAGGAGAAGGATGAGGTTTGGGATGGATCTCCCTTGGGAGAGCAAAGATCCTGGCCCTGGCCCTGCACTGGCCTCTCCTTGCTGCTTCATCCCTCACTCTTCGCCTCCTCCACAGGCTCAGCAGCTGGCCTTGGGCGAGCTTGGAGTGTGGATTCCCCTTCTCCATGTTCATCTTCTCCAAAATTTCCACCGTCCTCAATTGCACACAGATGCAGGGAGCGGTTTCCTCCTTGGCGTCCGGCTTTCCCAGGACTGGGCACTCCAGGGCTCTGCGCCCCTTGGATACCCTCAGCCAGGATGGTGCTCCTCACCTTCCACTGGTGACAGCTCCTTGTCACTTGTGCTGTTGCCTGAAGTGACCTCACTCTCCTCTTCCACAGGGGACAGCACCTGGTCATTCTGGCTCTCCATTCCAAAGAGCTCGATGTCCTCTGTCGCTTGGGACAGCTCCTCGTCACTCATGCTGTCCCCAGAAATTCCTCAAAGGTCTCCTCCTCTGAGCACAGCTCATGCTCAATGCCAGTATCCCCTTGGGACAGCTCGCTGTCGCTGTCCTGTTTGTCCAGTGCTGTGTCCGTGACACTGCACTCCACAGCTCCAGCCCCCGCGGGGGTGGGTGTCACGGGCAGCAGCTGCCAGCTGGGGGACACACGGGCTGTGCCCTCCTGGGCCACCCTGAGCGAAGGCAAGGACACCCTGGGCACGGGGCTGTATGGCTGGCAAGGACAGGGGCTGCAGGGCTGCGGCCCCTTCTGCCCTGCACTGCCCAGCTCTGTGCCCCGGCTCTGAGCGTCCCTGGGGCTCACCAGGCACGGCAGTGCTGGCAGCCGTGGCACAGGTGCCAGAGGTGGCAGCCTGTCCCCACACAGGGACAGGGCCCGGCTCCGGCTGCCCTGCGGCGCTGCCTGTGGCTGCCTCAGCTGCTCCTGCGGGACCCTGAGGGATTGAAGATTTTTGGGTCCCACCTGTGGCTGCCCGAGGTGCAGTGGTGGCAGCTTGATGGGCACCAGCGAGGGGCAGGATGAGGAGGAGGAGGAGGCGTGGGATGGAGACGGCTCCCTTGGCAGAGCAAAGATCCTGGCCTTGTCCATCCTCCGGCCTCTCCTTCCTGCATCATCCCTCGCTCTTTGCCTCCTCCGCAGGGGCAGCAGTTGGCCTTGGGCGGCCTGGGGGTTGGGCTTCTTGTCCATCTTCTGAAGAATTTCCCCCTTCCCCAAATGCTGTTTTGTGCAACATGACGCGAAACCCAAGGGGTTTGATCTATAAGGGAGAAAGAAACGAGTTTTTTAGTCTGCTCGGGATAGAAAACCACTTCCGATTGCAGTATTCTGCTCTATGCTGTTCTTCAAAGGCATAAGAAATAGAAAAAAGGTGGAATTAAAAGTATATATGGCTGAAATGGCATAAAGGGATAGTTAGGAGCAGCATCTCTAAGGATAAAAGACTTCATCAAAGAAAATCTATGCTAGAAAGTCCTTACAGCGTTTTGTCACTCTTTGTTCTTGCCTTTTTGAACTTTTCAATTTGTTTCTTGTGATCGTCTGTATTTTGGAAACATTGAATCAAAACTGATCAACGTCAGGGAATCAATCCCCAGCTGGGTGCACGGCTTCACAATGGGTGTGGAAGTCCCGGAGGACTCGCCCGCTTCAGCCCTGCACAAAGCACCGCTCCTTTCCGAGGCTGCAGGGAGCACACGCAGAGTCAGTCAGAGTTACTGCTCATTCCATAGGCTTGCTGTGCATCATTTATCCAGAACCTCCTCCCAGTGCGGTGAGCGACAGGAGACGGATCGAGCGTGGCTCTGGATCATCTGTTTCCTCTGCAGTGTTCCCACTGCTGGCACTGCTCTGAAGTGCCAGCCTGCAGGTGGGAGCACACCTGATGTCCCCCAGGCCTCTCCTCTGGGCTGGAGCCCTGCAGGGAAGCTCCACCAAAGACAATTCCTTGATCCACTGCAGGAGTCCCCTTTGGGGTGGGCAAGAAAGAAAGAGAGAAAGAAGGAAAGGAGAATTCCTGCCTTCCCCTCTCTCAGGGCTGCAGAAGTCCTCACACTTCCCTCCTGCTGCTGCCACGGAGAGGAACGCTGGCCTAGGGACTCCCTGCTCTTGGGCACTGGGCAAGGGAGGGGGAGCCACTTGGTAGTCCCTGGGGACAGAAGAAATGGGGGAACATCCCATCCCAAACACTCAGGTGGGATTTGTCATGCTTCTGTGATTGTTGTTTGGTTTTGGAAAGCAGAGAGGAGGAGGAGGAGGAGGAGGAGAGGGCCAAAGGAAGGAAGAAGCCTTCAGTGCCCCCTGACAGGAGGGGCAGTGAGGGGAGATCGGGCTCTGGTCCCAGGGAACAGGGCCAGGACAAGGGGAAAGGGCCCCAGGCTGCTCCCACAGGGATGTGTCAGGAACAGCCCAGAGCTGCTGCTGCCTCAGCCGGGGCTGCACCGGGCCAAGCCCTCGCGGCCTGCACAAGGCTGCTCCAGGCAGGCAGGGCTGCTGAGGAACACACCCAGCCTGGCTCCCTGGGCACGGGCAGCGCCGGAGCGGGGCCGTGCTGGCCTCGCTGTCCCGGCTGCACAGCCCTGCTGCAAAGGGCTTCCCAGCACAGGTCTCTCTCAGCCGGGCTCAGCGGGCGCCTTTCGTTTGCCTGCAGAGAGCAGGGACAGCCCTGCCCTGCCGGCCCAGCCGGGAACTCTCCCGCTGCCGCTGGGGCTGAGCAGTCACTGCTCACAGGGCACTCGCTGGCACTGGGGCTCAAAAGACATCAGCGCCTCTGGCAGATGCAACATGAAATCCGGACACTCTTTTCTTCTGCTTTACACGCTTAATGACAAAATACACAAATTCTTCCGTAACAAATTGTTCAGCCCTTCTTTGGTAATTTCTTGGGAATAATATCTTGTTATTATGACCTACTGTATTTTCATGTTTTTAGTTCATAGACTGCGATGTAAATATACAACACGCAATAAATACAAATTCTTTGGTAATTTAATTTATTCGTTAAAATGCTTCTTAGTTCATGGATCCTTATCTACCCTTCTTCTATACTTCTACTTCCTATTCTTCTACTTATTTTCTTCTATGTATTTCAAAATTCAGTTTCTTATTCTTATAACCGTCTTCTTCTATGCATTTTTAAATTCAAATCCTTATTCCTATTACTCTTCTACATTTTAAAATTCTTACTCCTATTGTTATTCTTATCCTCTTCTTCTACTTCTATGTATTTTGCAAATCCTTTTACTTATTACTATTCTTCTATGCATTTATAACGTATTCTTCCTCTTCTGCGTCTTCTTCGTCATCTATCTTCGTCTTATTTCTCTTTGCCTTCTTTGTCTTTGCCATTGTCTTCTTCATCGTTCCTTTTATCTTCTCCATCTTCATCATCCTGTTCTCTTCCTCTTTGACATATTCATCTTCTTTGTCTCATCTTGCTGTTGCAGTTTGTGACCCAGCTCCCGCGGGTGCTGGCAGCCCCGGCTGTGCCGCAGCCCTGCAGGGAGGGAGGAAGGGAGGCTCAGGGAGCAATCCCTGCTCTGGGTGCCCGGTGTGTTTTACTCCTCCGGCTCTGGCCTCAGGCAGGGACAGCGGAACAGCCCCCGCAGCGCCCGCAGCGCCCGCCTGGAGCGGGAGGGACGTTTCCTGGGGACACACGGCTGCCCATGGAGGGCCTGGCTGGGAGAAGCCTCGTGTCCCACGGGGGCTTGGCTTTCCATGGGGGCAGGCGAGGCACGGAGTGGCCCTGGGCTGCACGGCTCCGCTTCCTCGTCCTCAACCCAGGCCTCTCGAGGGGTTGGCACTGGGAGCCCATCTGCAGCAAGAACTCTCCATTGCTGCCCTGCTGTGTTTTCCTCTGGGGGCAGCTCCAGGAGGCTCACCTCGTCCCACTCATCCTCCTCGGGGGCCGAGGGCACTGTCCAGCTGCCATCGACCCTCTCATCCTCCTCGGGGGCCGAGGGCACTGTCCAGCTGCCATCGTCACTGCCATCCTCACAGTCCTCCTGCATCACCTCACTCTCATCCGTATTCCACCGGGCTCTCTCTTGGCTGTCATGGTCTTCCCACTCCTGCACCTCTTCGCGTATCTCGCCGTCTTCTTCCCACTGGTGCAGCTCCTGCACTCTGACAGTTTCTTTCCGTTCATGGAATTCTTCACGAGTCTCTTCCGTGTACTGGGAAATCTCCTGCACTTCTATGCACACCTGGCACTGGTAGAGCTCTTGGCTCCTCCTGGCTTCCCACCGGGAAATTTTTTGGACTGTCACTACATCCCGTTTGCAGGCATCCGTCACGGTCACATCTTCCCAGTGGGAAAGCTCCTCACCACCATGGCATTCCCAGTGGGAAAGGTCGCCGTCCATTTCAGCAAAGGGCCTCTCCCCTTCCTCAGTCGGTGACAGTGACAGGGCTGAGCTGACCACTGCCCCTGCCCACTGCCCACTGGGGGCTTCCAGCCGGCTGGGCAAGGGGCTGGGGGACCGGGAGCTGGAGTTGGCCTTGTCCTCGTCACTACCATCTGTCACTGTCCGTGTCTGTCACTGTCGGCGTCTGTCGCTATCAGCGTCCGTCGCAGACAGGTCCAGGGAGCTGCTTCCTCCTCAGAGAGTGGCTCTCCCGGGACTGAGCGCTCCAGGGCTCGGCACCCCTTAAATACCCGCAAGCCAGGGCGGGGCTCCCTGATGTCACAAGGGTCTGTGGCCACCACCGTGTCCCACATCACCAAGGGCCCTGACACCAAACGCCCGTGTCACAAAGGGCCACCCCCGGCACCCCAACAAGAGCGGAGTAGACAGGAACTGGCACGGAGCAGCCCCGGCCTCGTGGCCTTGCGGCCCCTGCTGTGCCCAGAGCCCCGAGAGGCTTTGGCCACGCTCCCACAGGACAGCCCCAGCCGCAGAGCGCAGAGCCCTGGCTTTGCAGGCTGCGCCGCCCAGGCCACGAGGAATCGGCCACGGGGACGAGCCGGGGACTTGTGGGCAGCGGCTCCACGTGCCAGGGGAGGCCGGGGAGCAGGGCTGTCCCTCAGGGCTGTGCACGGCACCGGGGCTCGTCCCTGCCTTTAGCGGTGCCGGCCAGGGGCAGCGAGCGCAGCCTCGGCGCCTTTGCAGGGCGCCACAGGGAAGCTGAGCGGGGCAGGGGCAGCACGCGAGGCCGGGGCCATGCAGGGGCACCCGGCCGAGCCGCACGAGGGGCACCACGAGAGCCTCGTGCGCTTCCACGAGGCCGGGGCCGGCGGCTGCTCCCGCCCCGGGCCCATGGCCGAGCACCGCAGCCACTCTTGCGGGTGTCCCCTCGGCCCTGCGGCGCCACGGGGACGCGGCCCGGGGCCGGGGCTCGCTCCCCGCTGCCATCAGGGCGCTGCCGAGGGCTCCCCGCCCGCCGGGGCCGGGCCCGGGCCCTGAGGGAGCGGCGCCGCCGTTGCTGCCGCCCTCAGGGGCTCTGAGGGGAGCGCGGCTCCCGCCGGCCCCGCTCCGCCCGCACAAACACGGAGCACAAAGACACACGGCCGTGAAATGGTGTCCGTGCCCTTCCAAATGCACTCGCACAGCGGCCCCCAGGGCTGGGCTCGCCTGCGGCACCAGTGCCCCAGGGCTGCCCCCGGGACCCATCCCCTGAGCAGATACCGGGGCCGGGGCTTTGGGTGGAACACCAAACACACGGGGTTCAGTCTCTTTGGGAGAAACAAACGAGTGTTATAGCTTCCTTGAGGGAGATAAGTACTTTCAATTGCACTCGTCTGGTGTACCTGAGGTACAAAAACAAAATAACTAATAAACATTCCATTTTTTGTCTTTGTCCTCTTCCAGGGGCAGCACCAGCACGCTCACCTTGTGTCACTCTTCATCCTCTGGCCAGAAGGGCTTGGTCCTGATGCTGGGTTTGGTCTCAGCTTCCGAATTCTCCTACATGAGCTCCTGGTCGCTGTCGTCTTCCCAACTGCAGTGTCCTGAGGCTCTGCTGACTTTCCCTCTGCACACATCTTGGCCAATGCAGGTTTTTCCCAGTTGGAAAGTTCTTCACAGCTGATGACATGTCTTTGGGACAGCCCTTGCTCGATGTGTTCTTCCCAGTCCAAGGGGTATTGGGATGTGCTGACTTCTCCCTGGGAGAGGTCTTGCTCCAAGTATTCTTCCCAGTCTGAGAGTTCATGGTAACTCATGACTTCCTCACCTTCCCCCTGGGAAAGCTCTGGCTTGCTGTTGCCTTCCAACTCATGTTCCTCCCCAGCCAAGGTCCCCTCCTCACTCTCGTTCCCTGCCCTTGCTGCTGCTGCCCCTCCTGCTGCTACTGCTGCTCCCTGAGTGCCTGGGCACCCAGCTGGGCAGGACAGGGGCTGGGGTGCTGTGTGGGGCAGGCACTGAGCTCTCTTCTCTTTTGGCTGTGGCTACTGATTCTCCTTCTACATCCAAGCATTGTTGTAGGGCATAGACTTCGTCCAGCTGCTGCCTCAGTGCCTGGATCTCCTGCAGCATCAGGATCTCCACTGTGATGGAGTCCGTGGGACTCTGTAGGGAAGGAGAGGCACTGGTTAGGGCACGGGCTGCCTCTGCTGCCACCGCTGTGCCCTCGGGGTTGGGAGAGCCGGGCCCCACAGGGGGACAAGGCTGGGGCTCCTTGTCACTCATGGGGCACAAGGGTCTGTCCCACATCTTGGAGCTGCTGATGTCATTTCTACATTGGGACAGCTCCTGGCTGCTCGCATGTTCTTCCTGTTGGGACAGCTTTCACTCACTCACACCATCCCATCGGGGCAGCTCTTGGGCCCTGGTGTCTCGTCCTTGGGACAGCTCCTTGTCCCAGCTGTCTGTCACTTGGGACAACTCCAGCTGGAACTGGTTGGGCACTGAGGGAGCAGTGGTGCCATTGCTGCCTCCCCGGTGAACTCGGCTCCCCCCAGCTCTGTCCCAGTTGGGGAGTGAGGAGAGCATGGAAAGGCTCGTGTTTCTCATCCCCTTCCTCACCACAGCCTCCAGGTTTCAGGGAGAGATAATTCCGAGGGGTTATCAGTGTTCCACAATAAAGGAAGCGGGGACTGACCTGCCTTTACCAAAGTCAGCCTGCCTGGGGTCAAGAGTGCAGAAGACTCATTTGCTTGTGTCTAACAATACAAAAATTGATTTGCAGGTCCAGTGGGTTCCATTTATCTCTTTGTCCAGGGGAAAAGCACCTCTGAAGCTTTAAGAGGGACTTCTGCTCTGGGTAATGCTCCTTCCACAAACTATCCTGGTAAAACATGATGTTAATTGCCCATGATTTTTGAGTACTTAACTTAAACAACATGATTTTTATCTATACAGGCTGTTTTGCAGGATGCCAAACTTTTTAAAAGTCTCTCCTTTAACTGAAAATAGAACTTTTTAAAAGGCCACCTTCACAAATAATTAGAGCAGCACCTCTGTGTTTGCAGCCAAATCTGAATCAGAACAATCCCTGTTCTCTTTGATGACCTGATGGGTCTTTCCATGTTTCAGCCTCAGAAGATTTTATGGTGGCAGTTCAAAATCAGAGAGTTTTTCCTTTTGTTTCTCTGTAACTTGGTGAGAGATGACTTGGAGCTGTGTTTCATGGAAAACGAGAAATGAACTCCACTACAAACTCACCCTGATGGAGCACTTTGGGAAGAGATGTAGTGAAACTTTTAGACTTGATCAGAAACTGCTTGATTTTGAACCGGTTCCTCCACAGATTGAGAGGAGCAGATGAAATAATCAATTCAGACGCATTTCTTTGGAAATTAAAGATGCTTTTGCCACCGACATTTGAGACTTCGAGAAATCAGTGCTCATTTCAAAATGGAAGATGCACTTTTCCCTTCCAAATGGGAGAGGTGTGGCTGAACCAAATCCATTCTCCAGTGCTAATATAGAAATTAGATTTTAGCGGACTCATCTCTGCATCACTCCCCACCCTTTTCTTTCCCTCTCTCTGTCTGAAATGACCACAATATCCTAAATTAACACTGAACTCACTCAAACCACACATTTACCTCTTGTCTTGCCTTCAGTTTTCTTCTCTCATCCCCATCCTGCTGATGCTTCTTAACACTCTCTTGGAAATTATTGAACTCTCAGTTGGCTCTGGAGCAGCACTTCAGGAAGAAAGTAGTCTGGCACTCATTTTATGATGATGTTTTCTGTTACATTTTCCATAGAATCACAGAAGTTTTGGGTTGAAAGGGAGCTTAAAGATCATCCAGTTCCACCTGGACATCTTCTACTATCCCAGGTCACTCCAAGCCCCATCCAATCCGGCTTTGAAGGTTTTTGGATGAGGAATAGCAACAATTCTGTGCACCTGTGAGAGCTCTGCATCCCCACCAGCACCCAAAAGCAGGGGGAAAAGGAGGAAAATTCACACCAACAGCAATTAGATAAACATGGAATCCTGCACCAGAACGCTGGCCATGAACTCCACCTCCAGTTTCATGCCTGAGGTTTGTCTGCCTAATTAGCCAACATGGAGGTTTGGCTTTTTCGTGCTTCCCCTTGGGAGAAGTTTGGCTTTAAGTCCAAACCTTGTGGTCACTCTCGCTGTATTTCCCCCAGAGCTGTGCTGCTGTGCTATCTTAAAATAAACTGAGCTTTTACAGGGAAAAAATCAGAAAACAACTGATTTTGTTTTTATTATGGAAGGAGAGAAAAGTTTTCCCTGACATCCTCCTTGGAAAGGCTGGAGTGGGATTGTGTGTGTACAGTTATATATGAATGAGTTTGTGACTGTTTCTAGGTGGGATAAGTAAGAAGTGGGAAATCTGATCTTAAACGAGGAAAAATCAGGGATAATCTGCAATGTTGCCCAGAGAAGTTGTGTATTTCCCATCCCTGGAAGTGTTCAAGGCCAGCTTGGACAGGGCAACCTGGGACAGTGGAAGATAAAATGGGATGGGCTTTAAGGTGTCTTCCAACCCAAACCATTCTGGAATTCTGGGATTCTGTTGATGCCCCTCGTGCAGCACCCTTGGCCGTGCCCTGAACCTTTCCCCAGTCTTCAGCACCGAGATTTCCAGTCCTACCCCCTTAAAATAACTTCTCTCCCTGTGTTTATCCTGGCCTGGGTGGCTCAGAAACATCCTGTGTTTCTCCCTAATAAAAAATGACTGCACACAAAACGTGTGACAGAACATTTGTCTTCAAAACCCTCTCAGAGTTCCAGCACGAGCTGTTTACTCTTTTTACCCCAGTGAAAAACAGCAGCTGGATTTTTTTTTTTTTTTGGGGGGGGGGGGGGTGGGTGTTGTGGGTTTTTTTCTTTGTCAGGCATTTATTTAACAGCATTTTATCTTCAACAGGAAACCAGGGTTACCGTTAGGTCAGGTTGTAGAGTCTCCCAGATCAGTGAGGAAAACAATAAACACGCAGACGACAAACCTTTGGAAAAGGAGAAGGGAAGTGTTGCCTCCATACAGAATAAATCAAGTGTTTTTCCAGGAAAGAGCAAAGGGAATGGATGGGGATGTCAGAGGGATTTCAGGGAGCGAGGACCGGAGCTCGTGTGCAGCTCCACGGGGGATGTCCAGAATCATCAAATCAGGGAATTATGGAATGCTTTGGGCCGGAGGGACCTTGAAGCCCAATCCAGTGCCACCCCTGCCCTTGCCAGGGACACCTTCCACTGTCCCAGGCTGCTCCAAGCCCCGTCCAACACCTCCAGAGCTCGTTTGGGACAAGGGGAGAGGAAAGGTTGAGAGACTGAGTTGTTGTCAAAGCCCAAATTCCTCCCCGGCACCCTCTGAAACCAAGGAATGTTCCTTCCTCCTTCACATCTGGGGTGAATCCAGCATCCTGAGGAGGGAGCCAAGGCTCCGTCCGTTTGAACCTCAGGCTTTTAATCCCTGACAACTGTTAGAAAAAGAAAAGAGCTTTTCCCTTCCGTGCTTATCCGGCCTTCCTAAAACCAGGATAGAGTGGGGAAAACCGACTCAAACAACACCTAAAAGCAAAGGTGCCAGTGGTGAAGGGAGGAGAGGGAATCGTTTTGGTGCTGAATAACCCTGAAAGCAGCCTGGCTCATCAATCCCGGAGTTAATCACCCTGCTAACGAGGTGAAGATGTGGCAGTGCTGATAGGGACCTGATAAAGGAACTAACTGGGGAAAGTGCTGATAACTTATCTAAAGCTGCAGAGCTGTCGCGGCTCGGGGACAATTGACTGATGCTTTATCCCATAAAAACCCAGTCCCACGTTTTAACGGGAGAGTCTTTGGACATTCCCTTTCATAGAGGTTCCTGCCAGGAGTGGGGAATTCCTTTGGGAATGAACACAAGTTTAGCCCCCTTTCCTTGGTCTGGGTAAAGAGCATCAATCTCTACACAGTAATTGGTATATTAATTTAACGTGTCGTTATATTAATTCAATTGCTTGAATATAGTGCGCTCTGTTAGTAGTTATAGCTACTACTCTGTAATAAATAATTCTGATTAAGGTTTCCAGTCCAATCATTGTTATAATATAAAATTTTTATATAAATATATTTGGGTTGCCATTCTTAATCCTGAGGGGCAAAGTTGTATAAAAATTCAATTACATCTATATAATAATTTAGATATAAACTGTTGATTATTCTAGGGCTAAGATTGGCTCCAGGTGCACCCAGATTCCTCTCTGAAAAAGGAGTTTAGAAAGCCAGGAGGTGATTTCTGCACCTCATAATTCTAACAAACTGTGTGAACCTCCCATTCTGCCCCTCTCATCAATGGTGATATTCGATTTTTGTGGTAAAAATAACTAAAAGGAACTCCACTTACACCAAACCAAGCATGGTCAGTCCCAAGGATGATGTTTTCAGGCTTTTTCCACGTCAAGGATTTGTGGAGAGCAATGAAATCCCCCCCTGAGCCTCCTCTCCTCCAGACTGAACCCACTCAGTGACACCTCAGGAAACTTGGAATGTCAAGCTTGGGCTGCATAAACAGGGAATAAAACAATGATTTATTTTGATTTTTATCCTTGTGTGTCTTGCCTGTAGATTTATCCACCAAATTTTCAGTTTCTCTATTGCCACGGTATAGTCACAGGTGTTCATTGGAGTTAATTCTATATATCCATGAGGAATTGTACTGATACATCCTGAATTTTATTGAATAATGGCTGAAAACCCATAATAACTGGATATTTTTCACCAGAAGATGACACCTTCCTCAACAACCCAATCTTGGTAAAGAAGAAGCCAATTTACTTCTCCGAAATATCCCAAATTTTACACTACCACCAGTGACACAGTTTTATTACATTACCAAACCCACCAGGATGATCCTCAGACTTCCCAGATCCTGTTTTCCTGGCAGCTCAGACCAAAACTGCTCGAGATATTTGATTTTCCTCATGGAACTTCCTCATTTCTGTGCTACAGAGTCCATAAAATTCCTGTTGGATTCAGTGTCTCCATCTTTGCTCATGCCACAAGAAAAAGGAAAATAGAGCTGGGCTTCACCTCTTTGCACTAGGGAGCATTTTTTTGCAGGATGCAAATTATTTTCTGCTTGCTCCTCGCATGCGTCAAACACCTGGAAAGTATTTTTGAATCGTTTTGAATATTTAAAAAAATAATTGCAAAGTAATTTTTTAAAATTAAATATTTGGAACGTTCCCTTCTAAGATTGTTTTAGGAGTTTCATGAACATTCATGGAATGCCTGAATGGTTTGGGTGGGAAGGGACCTTAAAATCTATCTTGACCCAAGTCGCTCGGGGAGTATTTGGAGCTGGAATGATTTCCACAGGGAGCCAAGTGTTTCCCATGGGATCCATCCCAGATGTGTAAGGATGGAGGCAGGGAGGGAGGGATGCTCTGCCTCCACATCTGGGGCTGTTTCAGGTGCCCCAGGGTCTCTTCCTGGATTTTTCTGGATCTGACCTGTTCCTCCAACTTCTCTCTACAACTCCCTGACAGGAGGGGCAGGGGAATAATGAGAGGAGATGGCCTCAAATGGCACCGGGGGAGGCTCAGGTTGGAGATTGGCAAAGAAAATTTCCCTGTCAGAGCGGTCAGGCCTTGGGATGAGCTGCCCAGGGAGGTTTGGAGTCACTGTCTGTGGGAGTGCTCAGGAGCAGTCTGGATGTGGCCCTTGGGGACAGGGTTTGGGGTGGCACTGGCTGATCCTGGAGGGCTCTTCCACCTTGGTGATTGTGGAATTCTGTGAGCTGAAGCCTGGTTAGGCTCTCACCCAGCCCTCATTTCCTGGGATGGTAGAGTAAGGGTTCAGCTCCTGGTGCTGATCTCCTGGACTTCTGGAAATCCTCTTGCCAGAGCACCAGATCAGGTGGAATTTGATTTCTCAAGGGTGCCAAAGCTCCTGAAGCTCAGAAAATTGCTAAAACCTGCAGTTTATTTGTGCTAAGTCCCACGAAATGATTCCACAGACACTGGGAATCCCTGCTGCCACATCCCCAGGGAAGTGCCCTGATCTGACCAGGATTTGGGGCTGATGGGGCACTTCTTGTCCTGTCACTGCGTTGCAACTGGGATTTAAAGATGCAAAAATGTCTGGAAGGAATTACAGGCATAATCTACCATTCGGAAAGGGCTTTGGGGTACCCAAACCCTACCAAAAAAAAAAAAAAAAGTTGCAAAATACAATATAAAGCTTAAAAAGCACGAGTTGTTTTGAAGTGTAGCTCAGCTCAGTAGAGACCATTTAATATCCCATATCCTCGGTTATTTTATCCCTAATTCCGTGTTGGCATTCCCTGCTCCGTGTGTCTCTGGCTGTAAATCCCTCGGGGCAGGAACCTTTTCCCACTCCCTGTTTATTCCAGACAGAGACTCATGAGGTGCTAATGAGATTCCCAATAGCTCCAAGGATGGAGCTGCTGGAATTCTACCTTTGCAAGAGAGATTTGTGACACCACACCCGTTTAGGAGAGAGGAATTTGTCTTATTATCTTTGAAAAGCTCTTTAATGAGGATTGGTAAAATTATCATCAAATCTTCTTTTTGACTGACCTGAGAAGCCACAAAATTTGTTTATAAATTCCCAGCAAAGCCGAATGTTTTCTGTCTGTCTTTAACTGGGAGAAAAATAGCAATAGATACTCGGAATAGGTATTTGGGGATGTGTTTTGAGGTGATGGTGATGGCACTGAAAGATCTTGGACAAAGAGCTTGATAATTCCGGGATAAGATGAGAGAAAGGGCAGAGGGACAGGACAGGGCGCCTCTGTCACCAGTTGTAAATGCACTTTAAAACCATGCAATGGGTCATTTTTTCCTCTTGGAACCCTGGAAACTGGGAATTTGGGACTTTGTGTGCTGACAGGCGCTGACCCCCAGGAGAGCTCTGCATTTGACCTGAGGCTGTGGAGAAGGCTTCCAAAATGGAATGATAGAGCTGGGATCGTGGGGGTGTAGTTTGAATAGAAGTGTGTGATATCACACGGGGGAAAACTTAGAGTTTAAGGGTTTAGAATATTGTAATATATACAGAACAAGATGGAGGTTTTGGGGCAGAGGTTTGTCCTTCTTCTTCACCTTCTTCTTTGGGGATGATCTTGTTTAATTGGATAGAAAAATCCTCATTGTGGGCCACAGATAATCAGTTATTGGGTTAAAAGTAGAAATTATTTAGGTGGCTTTTCTTAATTGGACAGTTTGGCCTTAAAAAGCTTCGTAGAGAGTAAGATACATCTCCATTTTTAGTTTGTTAGATTGAAGTTCTGTAGAACTCACAGTTTGTGACATAGATAAGATTTGATAAACATCTGAGTCCAAACACAAAATAACATCTCGAGCATTTAATCCTGACCCTGGCAAAAAGAAGATAAAATGAGGTATTCTCAGACAAAACACAAGGATTTAGAAGGTGGATTCAGCATTTCCCAGCTCCAGAGGGCTGTGGCTTTTCCAACCCCCCTTGGAAAACTGTTTCAAATCCTGGTTATCCAAAGGTGTTCCCACAAGAGCTGCACAGCCCCTGACTTTGACCATTTGAACACAAACAGGACTCGATCCTCACATGTGGACAGGGAATTACTTGTGGAGAAATGGAATTTGTGGGAATGCAAGAAGCTTCATGGAATGGCTTGTGTTGGAAAGGACCTTAAAGGTGAACTCGTTACAGTCCACTTTCCACTATCCCAGGTTGCTCCAGCCTGGCCTTGGACTCTTCCAGGGGTGGGGCAGCCACAAGCTGTGCCTGGTTCGGAGGTGAGGGAGGCTCAGCTTGGATTTGCCTTCCAGCAGATCCTCCTGATCCATCACTCTGCCCTGGGTTTGGTTGAAAACTCTCGAGTGTTTCCAAAAATCTAGATTTTTTTTTTTTTCATTACCAAAATTTTGACAGGATATGAGATCTCTTTCTTATCTCTGTAGGTAACTCCTGTGACTTGTGAAGCAGGACAAAAAAAATACAACAAAAACCTGTGGGAATTATTATTCTCCCTGTTATTCTCGAGCAGGAATTAATGTTCCACGTTAGTAGAAGACGACAGCTCTTGTTCTCTCTGCCATCCCACAAACAGTTTTGGCTAATTAGGAAGCCAACACAGAGTGAAACACCTGTGTGCTGGAAGAGTTTCCCTGGAGATCCATCCTCACTCCTCCTGGAGAACTGGAAGGGGAATCCATTAAAAAGAACAAGGGGCGGGAAATCAATAATCTAATTAGAAAACATTATCTGGGGTAATGATGCCAATTAAGGAGCGCTGCAGCCATTTCCAGGGCTTGCAGTGTCTGAGGAGGGAGGGCCCTGGAAGGCACAAATCCTGATCCCCCTGGCACGGGGCTGGCACGGAGCCCTGGCATTCCTTGGGGCTGTGCCGGGAATTGCTGGGTGAATCCAAGGGGAAAACCTCTCCCCTGCTCTTGGAAGGTCCAGGTGGGAACATGGCTTGAAGGTGAATAGGGAGAGGTTTTCAATGCAAGTAAGAGAAACATCCCCCAAAACCTTTCCAGAAACAGACAGGAGAGGTTTGGGAGAAGAGCTCCCGGCTGGGAAGGACCTGGAGCAGGGATTTAGGGAATTTATGGTGGTGCCTGATCCATGTGGTGCTCAGAAATGAAGAAATTCCTTTTCCTTTCCTTCCAGCGCCTCCACACAATCCCAAGGGTTCAAGGAGTTGTAACGTCCTTAGAAAAATGTCAGTTCTATCCCTTGACAGTCACACCAAAAACACCTTCACATTTTTAAATGTTTAACCAGATCAAGATGATTTTTAAGGTCTCTCTTTAAGTCAGGGACACCTTCTCTTATCCCAGGTGGCTCCAAGCCCCAATGTCCAACCTGGCCTTGGACATTTCCAGGGATCCAGGGGCAGCCACAGCTGCTCTGGGAAGCCTATTCAGGTGTGATGAAATTAAACTGGAATTGTGTAAAATTTGCTAATGATTATTTTTAATCAACCGAGAGCTTTTTATATTTTGAGGACTTTTAATTTTCTTGATGCCACTTTTCTTGTGATTTTCTTTTTTCCTTCTTTCCTTCAGTGGGAGAAGAGGAATGGAACAAATGATGGGAATTTGGTTTGTGACTCTTCTTTTTTCACACACCTACAAAGAAAGCTCCTGTAATTCAGAGTGTTTCATGTGAAATTCCAGAATTATCCAGCTGGGAAGAGCCCCCCAGGATGAGCCAGTGCCAGCCCAGCAGCAGCAGCATCACCCCAAACCCTGTCCCCAAGGGCCACATCCAGACTGCTCCTGAGCACTCCCACAGACAGTGACTCCAAACCTCCCTGGGCAGCTCATCCCAAGGCCTGACCGCTCTGACAGGGAAATTTTCTTTGCCAATCTCCAACCTGAGCCTCTCCCGGTGCCATTTGAGGCCATCTCCTCTCAGTTTTACTTCCCTTGGGGCATGGCAGAGAACTGAGCTAACCTGGTTCCACTCATGAGGTGAAGTTGGTCAATAAATCCATGTTTTCAGGCTTAAAATCTTCATTTTGGCCTGTGCAAAAGTTTCTTTTTGTCTCCACTCTTTTTATGGAATAGTAAAGGAGCTGGAGGTGTTGAGCGGGAGAAGTCCCTCTGCTGTGTTGCTTTATTGTTTAAGTTACTTCTTCATTTTTATGGTTGTTTTGGTCATAACTGAAGTTAAAAAGCAACTCCCAGCATTCCAATGCCAAATCCCAATTTTTCTCCACCTATCCTTATAAGTTTTGTCTTTTCAATTGAAGTTTTCCTCTTGATTTTTGGACTTAAACACACTGGTAAACATTCACAATACAGAGCAGAGAGATTTGGTTCAAGGAAACGCTTCCCTCGCTTGTGCTGTACAGGAAAACTGGGAATGTGGGGCTTTTCCTTGCTTCCAGATGTTTCTTCTCTTTCCTTCCCTCCTTGCAGCTCCTCAGCTCCAGGGAAAGCAGCACTTTATCTTTTATTCCTCTGAGGCTGCTGCTCCTCTCCCCTTCTTTTCCTCTCTTGGGTGCTCATGGGGGAGGAAAGCACTTAAGGGTCTCTTTTGGGGCTGAATCTCCATCCCTTGAATTTTCCTCTAAATTCTCCAGGATGCTAAAGGGAACCCGAGGGGGATTCCCACATATTAAAGGTGTTTTAGTGTTCATTAGTCACCTCCTCTCCCTGCTTGTCTCGTGCTCTCATCAGCAAATGAGGATTTGCAGGTGCTGCAGTGATGGTGTTGGGAGTCTTTTCTGCCCAGGAAAAACGCACAGAATTCCAGATGAATCAGATGAAATTTCCCCATGGAAAGGGTGCTCAGGCCTTGGCAAGAGCTGCCCAGGGAGGTTTGCAGTGCCCATCCCTGCAGGTGTCACCTGGACGTGGCACTCAGTGCTCTGGGCTGGGTACAAGGTGGGGATCAAACACAGCTGGGACTCCGTGGGCTGGGAGGGCTTTGCCAGCCTCAGGGAAAACTGGGATTCTGGGATTATGTGATTCTGGGTTCCTGGGATTCTGGGTTTCTGGGATTCCAGGTTTCTGGGATTCTGAGATCCTGGGATTCTGGGTTTCTGGGATCCTGAGTTTCTGGGATCCTGGGTTCCTGGGATTCTGGGATCCTGGGATTCTGGGTTTCTGGGTTCCTGGGATTCTGGGATCCTGGGATTTTTGGGTCCTGGGATTCCGGGATCCTGGGATGCTGGGTTTCTGGGTTTCTGGGATTCTGGGGTCCTGGGATTCTGGGTTTCTGGGATTCTGGGTTTCTGGGATTCTGGTTTTCTAGGATCCTGGGATTCCAGGATCCTGGGATTCCAGGATCCTGGGATTCTGGGTTTCTGGGATCCTGGGTTCCTGGGATTCAGGGATCCTGGAATTCCAGGATCCCGGGATTCTGGGTTTCTGGTATTGTGGGATTCTGGGATTCCAGGATCCCAGGACTCTGGGTTTCTGGGATCCTGTGTTTCTGGGATTCTGGGATCCTGGGTTTCTGGTTTCCCGGGATTCCGGGATTCTGGGTTTCTGGGGTTCTGGGTTTCTGGGATCCTGGGTTTCCAGGATTCTGGGATCCTGGATTTCTGGGATCCTGGGTTTCTGGGATCCTAGGATCTGTTGCCAGGCACAAAAGGCAAGTTTACCTTTGTGACCACAAAGTTTAGGAAAAAATGATAGGAAAAAAATAGCAAATGAGAAGCAAACAAAAGGGAATTCCAAAAAGGCTGCAGGAGGGCTTTTCCTCCTGCAAGGACATGGAGTGATGGGAAAAGGGGGAATGGCCTTAAGGTAAAGGAAGGAAGGGTTAGATGGGATTTTGGGAATTAGGAATTGTTCCCTGGCAGAATGGGCAGGGTCTGGGATGGAATTCCCAGAGCAGCTGTGGCTGCCCCTGGATCCCTGGAAGTGTGCAATGCCAGGTTGGATACTGGGGCTGGGAACAGTGGGAGGTGTCCCTGTCTGGAACAAGATAATCCCTAAGGTCCCTTCGAACCCAAACCATTCCATGATTCCATGACAATGTTCCCATTTCTCACACGTACAGGACTCCTGACGTGTCTTTAAAAGCAGACCTTCCACCAGACCAGGCTGATCAAGGTGTGATCCTTGCCTTTTCCTCCTTGCAATCCTCATTTTCAGCTGAAAGATGCCCTGAATTTCTCCTATTTGTATTGTCCAGCTGCAACCAAACCCACTGAGCTTCCTCATCGAGCCCAGCTTGTCAGGATTTATTTGAAAAACAGATATATTTTTTAAATGCTCTGCATTAACAAAACTCCCTCTGAAATCAGGTTGCTCTGCCAAGAAAACACAGGGATCCTGTGAGTGCTCTGTGGTCTCCTTTTGAGTTTTATTTAAAAGGTCTGACTGATAATTCAGATTTCATTCCCAGTTTTCCATGGCTGCTCTTTGCCAATGGGAAGCAAGCACAGGTTCCAAGAACTGGGGAAATCATGTGTAAAGCTGCTTTAAATCTAAATAAATGTGCAAGATGTCAGGGAGTGTGGCTGGGTTAGTCCCTGAAATTCTTACAAGAGATTTAATCTCGTAATTAAAGTCACTGGCTGATAATAACAAGCACCATGCTTAAAATAGGATTTAAATCTATTCCAACATCAAGTTCTTGAGGAATCATTAAGAATGTTTGGCTTGGAGTCAGCGTGTCCCTTTGCCTCCCTATAGAATGTCACTTTATAATTCCCTATTTTATTTCACACCCAATCCTCCTCAGCTTAATGATTTTATCAGGCAGAGAGGGGGGAAATGAAATGCTGGAAGCCACCAGGAAAAAAAAAAATTCCTGCCTGATGGAACAGTGTTGAAATCACTGACTTAACG
Source organism: Cinclus cinclus (assembly GCF_963662255.1). NCBI lineage: Eukaryota > Metazoa > Chordata > Aves > Passeriformes > Cinclidae > Cinclus > Cinclus cinclus. The sequence goes on from NC_085047.1 coordinate 116,075,189, forward strand.
CCAGGTGGAAAACAGGATCTACAAGGCTGCAGGACAATTCCTAAGGGTCATGAAATCCTCGTTTATTAAGGCACAGATTAGGGATTATGGAATATTAAGTGTTATTTTCAAAATGCTTCATAAATACTGGTTAATCCTTCTCTACAGATCCTCTGTGAGTTGCATCTGTTGTAGAACTTCAACTGTTCAGTAAAATTCTCATTTATAACAGCCCTGATAATTTATTTGGACTGCTTTTCTTCGAAGAATATTCATTTGGAAGAGAAAAATAAAATTTGAGGCAAAGGAGAGCAGCAGCAGAATTTCTTGGAAAGCCCTGGGAAAGCAGAGAAAACTGAAGGGCAAGGTGAGACCTTCATCTGCAGCCAAATTCTGCCCAAAAATTGAGTTTCCTTGACCTGCGAAGATCCAAGTGGGTCAATTTTTCTCCTTCTTTATTCCCTTCTTTAATTTTTTTTGGTCCTTAATCAGAACAAAATGTTGCAAAATCTTAATTTGTAATTATTTTTTTCTTGTCCTTAATCAGAACAAAATGTCCCAAAGCTTTGTTTAACATTTTGAATCAGGGCAGGAAAAGAAATAAAAATCCCAAAGAAAAGTTTTGCAAGACAGGAAAAGCATTTCCCAGACAGGTTTAGCAACATCTTCCAGGATTTCCAAAGAGCTGGGAAGCAACAGTGCCCCTCATCCCAATCCATCTGGGCCATCTCCAGTGAAATGAGTCCTTGCAAAAATAAGCTCATGACTTCATTAAATCCCACAAAACTCCTTCCTCAGGAAATCACTTGGAGCCAAGTGGATTCTGGCTACCTGCTGTATCCCATGACCCCTGGATAATAAAAAAACAGGGATGAAATAATTCTGGGCATTGTGTTGCTCCTTCCCTGTGCTCCCAAGCTGTCACGGGGGCAATTGGAACAAATCCCTGCAGGCTGTGCTCATCTCTTCCCTCATTTCCTTTGGCAATCCCGGGAGCTGCCCAGGACACTTCGTCTTCCTTAAGAGCATTCCAGTTGTGGCACGAGGTTTTTCATTTATATCTGAGGTTTTTCATTTATATCTGAGGTTTTTCATTTGTATCTGCTCCTAATCCATCTCCTCCTGTCACATCCGGAAATGGGATCCCTGTGTCAAACACTTCATTTGTGTCTCTTTGCAGAGAGGAGAGAGCCTGGAGGGGTTTCCAACAAACCTGCAAGGTATCCCTGCTTTTTATTCCACTCTCTGTTATTATTTTTTTCCCCTTTATCTTATTTTTTTTTTCTTTTTTGGTTGTGTAAAGCATTTAATCTCTTCTAAATAATTAAACTGTCCATGTGAAGGTGCTCCTGGAGCAGATCCTTGGCTGGGGAAAGCTGCCACAGCCATCCACAACCTGGATTTGTGGCACTGGATGATCCAGCTGTGAGGGTTTGCTCTTTTCTCTCTGATTTCAATTAAAACTCCAACCTTCAAGGTTTGTTTCCTACTTTTATGGCTTGGAATGAGAAAAAAAAAAAAGTCCAGTGGCACTCATTTAAGAGCTGATCTGAAAGCTCTTTGAAATTGGAATGAAGAGAGAAACTTGACTTTTATTTCTTTGTCTTTGTCCTGCATCACCCTGGAGCTCCATGTCCAGGTTGGACACAGGGGATTGGAACACCCTGAAACAGTGGAAGGTTCCCCTGCCATGGCAGAGGTGGAATAAGATGATTTTAAGGTCCCTCCAACCCAAACCATTCCCTGATTCCTCATTCTGTGATTCCACCTGCAGAGCTGCCCCAGGCCTGGATCCCAGCACAGGGAGGAGCTGGAGCTGCTGCAGAGAGCCCAGAGGAGGCAGCAGGATGAGCAGAGGGATGGAGCAGCTGTGCTGGGAGGAAAGGCTGGCAGAGCTGGCATTGTTCACCTGCACAGGAGAAGCTTTGGGCTGAGCTCAGGGTGGCCTTGCAGGGCCTGGAGGAGCTGCAGGAAACATGGAGAGAGACAATTGCCAAGGGATGGAGGGACAGGACACAGGGAATGGCTTCAGAGCAGCATTGCATGGGATACTGGGAATTGGGAATTGTTCCTGGCTGGGATGGAATTCCCAGATTTGCTGTGGCTGCCCCTGGATCCCTGGAATGTTCAGTTCCAGGTTGGACACTGGGGCTGGAGCAGCCTGGGACAGTGGGAGGTGTCCCTGCCCATGGAACTGGATTCAATGGATACAATTCCCTTCCAATTCCAAACCTTCTGTGATTCCATGACTCTCTCACTCTCCTGTTTGTTATAAATTCAACACTGTCACTTTTCAGGGAATATCAGCAGACAATAATTTCCTATTATGTCTCTAAGTCCCCTCCCTCCAGATCCAAGTGGATATAAATAAATTTTTTCCATCCTTTGGTTAGGCTTGGTTTAAAGCACAGAGGTGCTGCTGATGAAGTGGCTGTGGAGCCTGAGGATGAGAGAGATTGCCAAAATCAGGAGTTTGGGTCTGGCTGCAGTTGGAATTATCTTTGCATCATCCCAGCAAAGCCATTTTTGTATTGATCCTGCAAGAAAAGGGAAAGAGCCTGGATTTTGTTTACTTCATTTCATGGAATCATGGATTGCTTTGGGATGGAAGGGAGCTTAAATCCCATCCCATTCCCATCCCTGGATGGCAGGGACACCTCCCACTGTCCCAGGCTGCTCCAGCCCCAGTGTCCAACCTGGAACTGAACATTCCAGGGATCCACGGGCAGCCACAGCAAATCTGGGAATTCCATCCCAGCCTCTCCCAGGGAACAGTTCCTAATTCCCAATATCCCATCCAGCCCTGCCCTCCTTCAGTTTGAAGCCATTCCCTGTCACTCCAAGTCCCTGTAAAAACTCCCTGTCCTTTCCACAGGGATGCACTGAAAATCCCAAATTTCAATTGGAGCTCCCCAAGCTCGTTAAAAGTGGGATTTCAGCAGCCCCATGACCCAGGTGCTTCTGGAAACCACAGCCCAAGGCTATTGCTGAACATAATTGGATTTCAGGGAAATAACAGGATAAAGTTTATGAAAGTGCCAAACGATTTAGGATCAAAAGTGAGACACACAAAACATTTCCAAGCAAAACAGTGATATTTTTTATTTAGTCTTGTTCTTCTATCCTTCATTAGGAGCAGCTTTTTCCATTTCCAGCCTCGGAGCAAGACGAGCCTCTGTGTCTGACCCCAGTTCAGAGCACTTGTTTTGCATGGGAGGCTGGTGGAATAAACTGGAAGTCCCCAAGGCCAGGTTGGGCACTGGGGCTGGGAGCAGCCTGGGACAGTGGGAGGTGTCCCTGCCCAAAGCACTTCAGGTCCCTTCCAACCCATTCTTGACTCCATTAAATCCCTTGGTGCTGAGAAGCTGACTCTGAATTCTGTTTATGCATCAGATTTTCCAAACTAAAAACTGCTTTCCTTTTTTCCATAAATTATATGGAAAAAAGAAAGGATATTCCTGCAGCTTTATTATAGGAAAACCGGACAAAGAGAAATAAATTATTTGTGTTGTTAGAAGGTTGAGATATTTTTTCTTTGCAAAGAAGTGAGAAGATCTATCAGGGTCTGTTATTTTTATCTGACCAGAAAGTCCAGGGTAGAATTCAATCTGTTTTTAGGAGAAGGAAAACAATTACACCCTGAATTTTCCAACATGTATTTTAGAGCCAGCCTGCAGAATTTCAGAGTTCCACACTTTGGTGGTCACATCAACACTTTATCCAGGCAATATCCCCTGGTTTCTAAATAGTACAAAACTGATCTCATTTTGTCTTTAGTAGCCATTTAAAGTAAAATTTCACTCTGCTGTGCATTGAATCCACCAAGCGCAGTGTAAGACATGGGACAGCCCTTGAAAAGGAGAAGAAGAACCTTTAAAAAACTATGTGAAAGGGTTGGGTGGTTTTTTTGTTTGTCTGGTTTTTTATTTCCAGAGCAGCTGTGGCTGCCCCTGGATCCCTGGAATGTTCAGTTCCAGGTTGGACACTGGGGCTGGGAGCAGCCTGGGACAGTGGGAGCTGTCCCTGCCATGGCAGGGGTGGAATGAGATGATTTTTAAGTTCCCTTCCACCCCAAACCATTCCATGGTTTCCCTGTTTGTGGAAAAACTAAATTCACAACGCTGTTTTCAGGCCTGAGCTCGCACCCATTAAAACCAGTGCTGCTCTTACTGGTCAACCTTCCACCAGCATCAAACCTCTCCCCTGGGGGTAGCTCCTACTTTATCTGGGAGTAATTTAATCCTGCCTTAGATCAGAGCCACCCAAAGAACCCCAGACCCGGTGTCTGAGCCCTTCGAAGACCTGAGCTGGAGAAGAAAAAGTCACTTTTTCCAGGCTGCTCCTGGGCTGAGCCAGGGCTCTGGAGGAATAAGGGTGGCCCCCACTGAACAGAACAGCTTTTGGCTCTGTGCCTCCTGGTGACACCTGTACCCAAGGATATTTAGGATTTGGGTTGCTTTAGGGACCCAGTCGCTCCGAATCTGTCACATCCTTGCTGTGTCTGTTGGCACACACTTGGAGCAGCAGCTGAATTGCTGTGGGAAAAGCTGGAAGAGATGAGTTTCCCTCAACACAGAGTAAAACCCCCACTCTGTTTATAGTCTGGGGTGGCTTCCTGAAGCCACAGATTCTCCAGGAGCTGTTGCACCACTCCAGGATAAATGTGCACCGTGGGTGTCCAAGGAATTTGTGTGCAAAGAAAATCAAGGTGTCCAAGATGCTGCTCATTGATAGCTCACACATAAAAGGGCTTGGAGAGTAAGCAGGACAACAAAAACAATTCCCATGTTTTCCCACTTTTTTCCCCACCTTCTTGCCATGTGGAATGAATCACCAAGATTCCTGTTGGGAGTGTTGTAAATTGGGATTTTGGCGTGGGAGGGAGGGTCAGGTGCAGATCCAAATCAATCCTGTGGGTGCCAACTGAACTGTGCTACAGGGCAGGCTCAGCTGGGACAGCAGCAGGAATTTCCCCATGGAAAGGGTGCTCAGGCCTTGGCAAGAGCTGCCCAGGGAGGTTTGCAGTGCCCATCCCTGGAGGTGTCACCTGGACGTGGCACTCAGTGCTCTGGGCTGGGGACAAGGTGGCCGTGGGGCCCAGCTGGGACTCCGTGGGCTGGGAGGGCTTTGCCAGCATCAGGGATCCTGGGATTCTGGGATTCTGGAATACTGGGATTCTGGGATTCTGGAATACTGAACCAAACAGAACATTCACTCTCATTTTTACTGATGGACCAACACTGAGAATTCCCAAATCCATAATAAGGTAACAAATGAAGTGCCCTGGTCACCCAGCAGCTTTCCCAGAGAGCGTTTTAAAGGATAAAAATTCAGGATTATTTCCTTTTGCACCTACACAGCTTCAGCTTTTCCTCTGTCCCTCTTTCCTTCTCTCCTTCCTGTAAGCAGGGCAGGCTCAGCTGGGACAGCAGCAGGAATTTCCCCATGGAAAGGGTGCTCAGGCCTTGGCAAGAGCTGCCCAGGGAGGTTTGCAGTGCCCATCCCTGCAGGTGTCACCTGGACGTGGCACTCAGGGTGACAAGGTGGCCGTGGGGCACAGCTGGGACTCCGTGGTCTTGGAAGTCTTTTCCAGCCTCAGCAATTCCAGGATTCTGTGTTGCAAAATATTGGATTGAAAATTCTATCAACTCAATCCAGTGTTTGTGTGAAAATTTGGTTCCTGCTGTTCATGTTTCTAATTTCTTCAAGTTGCAGTAACTTTTTTGTTAAACGCTTTTATGCGGTACTAAAGAAAAGCAATTCCAGTGAGAGGTTTGGTATTGTTGGAAAACACAAAAATCCAATCAAGCTGAGTATTCCTAAATTATTCCAAACAGCCAAATAGGCCCTGGTTGGCAGACACCAAAAAGAAACTTTAATGTAAATTAATTATAAAAAATTTGAATATTTGATCCCAGTTATTTCTTATCATTAACTGCTATTGGTGAATGCTCTGGGGATCAATACCAACAGGATAAGGATGTGATTTGGGGGTGATGGTGGTGGGATTGGATGATCCTGAAGGTCTCTTCCAGCCTTGGTGGTTTTGGGATATTTGGATGGTTTTGCTCCATCTTTCCTTACAAAAAGGGGAAAAAAATGAAAAAAGCGGAGGCCAAAGAGGGATTTCATTATATTAAAAAAAAAAAAATGGAAACATTCGGTGAAATTCCATCTGACTTGGAGATTTGAGGAATTGTGAGAGTGAGACCACATCTGTGGGTTCTGTAGCTGTCACTCATTAACCACTTAATTATTCCCCATAAATCCAATCCCCTGGAAGTGGGAATTTAACCCCAATCCCTGTCCAGGGTAAGAAACAACCTCAGTTTTTCCCAAAGACTGAGATTTTGTTAAAATTTGGGAACTTGGTGAAAGCAAAGGGGCGAGGAGCACAAGTTTGGATGAAAACCAGGTAGGGAATTCTGAATTCCCTGGAGGAAACTCCGCTCCAGAACTCCCTTCTCCTTCCTCCAGGCTCTTTTTTAGGTCTTCTAAACTTGACAGAATTCCCTTGATCCTCTTTAACCACAGCAATCCAAACTTTTTCCAGCTACAGGGGAAAGTGACAACAATTTTATCAGGTGAAGGAGAACAGGAACTTCCTGGGAAGGTTCAATTTGGATTTTAGATTTTTTTTTTTTTCCCTTCCAGAGCAGTCAGGGAGGTGGTGGAGTCACTGTCTTTGGAAATGTCCCAGAGGAGTCTGGATGTGGCCCTTGGGGACAGGGTTTAGGGATGAGAACCTCCAGGAAATAAAAAGATTCCCATAGGCTGCCTAATTTTGAGGAATTTATCTTTATTTATTTAATGCTTATTAGATCCTTATTGCAGCCGTTTTCCTGTATTTTTTTTTCAATATATATTCTTAATTCCATCAGTGTTTGCATCTTCAATCTCTCCATCAAACACAAACCCTGGCAGGAGAAAATCACCTTCTGCAGGGGAAGAAAGAACAAAGTTGCCCTCAATTCCTCTGGAAAAATCCTTTATTTTAAGGAAAATTGTGTGGATACAGTAGTGGTGCTCATCAGTATAAAACTACTGGGCTGACAAATCCTGAGGAGCAGAAAATCTGCGCTCAGAGGAGAGAAATTTCCGTGTGTGGCCTCAGTGCAATTGTGCCAAATATTCCCTGTGTGTCCCTGTGATCCTACAAAAGCTCTGGATTCTCTCAAAAACTGGGACACAGGCTGAAATCCGACCCCATGCTGCAGCATGGAAGTGGCTTTCAATGCGATCAGGTTTTCATCCCGTGCCTTTTTCCTCCTTTCTCGGCGCTTGTGTTGACCCAGCTAAATCCTAAAAGTGTTTTTTTCCAAGCTGGAAGGATCCTGCTGGGGCTGCATCCGAGCGGACAAAGACATCCATGGATAGATGTCACGAGTGCCAGGGCTGCTTGGTTTGAATCAGACCGTGGGTGCCCTTTCAAGGGCTCTGTGGCTGCATCAAACACTTGCTCAAAGCGCTGCCAGAACCCCAATTTACTGATAATTAAAGAAATATAAAAATATATATAGAAATGTGTAGAAATGTGAGGGGAAGAAGAGGGATGAGAAATGTTAATTTTCTTTTTTTTTTCGACAGCGTTTTCTTATCAGAGAACAGATGCTGATTGCAGAAGAGTTAGAGAGGCTGGGGGTGCTCACCTGGACAGGAGAAGGATCCAGGGAGAGCTCAGAGCCCCTGGCAGGGCCTGAAGGGGCTCCAGGAGAGCTGGACAGGGACTGGGGACAAGGCATGGAGGGACAGGACACAGGGAATGGCTTCAAAGTAGGACTGGATGGGATACTGGGAATCAGGAATTGTTCCCTGGCAGGGGCTGGGATGGAATTCCCAGAGCAGCTGTGGCTGCCCCTGGATCCCTGCAGGATTTGAGGCCAGGCTGGGAAGGGGCTTGGAGGAACTTGGTTTAGTGATGCCATCCCCATCCCTGACAGGGGGTTGGACCTGGATGATTTTAAATCCCCTTCCAGTCCAAACAATTCTATATTTTTATGCAAAGCAGTGTTTACAAAGGAAGAAAAAAAAATGAAGTGGATACAACCCCTACTCCTTAATTGCTCAGAACTGGAGTTTCTCACTGCCAGCCAGTTCTGGCATCAATTCCTCCTCTCTGTTCCCTCAGAGATCAGATTGCAAACCTAACACACTTGGGCCCTTTCCAGCTGGAAATTCCCCATGGCACTTTCTGCCCCAGAGTGGCTGCATCCTTCTCCAGAGAGAGCTGGAACAGGAATTTCAACTTGTTTAATGTGGGCACTCCTGTGGCTCTGGAGCCAGGAGAGGCTGAACCTGCCTAAGGAGCGATCTGCAGCCAGAGAGGGGCAGAGCTGACAGAAAACTGTGGGAAGGACAGGAAAAAGTGGCCAGGATTTCGGCTTTTAGGGATTAAAACAAGCTGCTGTTTAATTCCCAGCTCAGCAACTTGGGTTGAAAACTGGAACAACCATAATTATCCACAACTTTTCGAGCCAGACGATTGAATCACTCCGCTGAGCAGACGCCTCTGGGGGTTTGCAATAGAGCTGCATTTTTTTTTTTTTTATTTTATTGTAGCACATGGAGAGGATGTGTGGGAGCATAAAACCCTTCATGGGGTGGCCCTGTCATTGCTGGCAGAGTTGTCACTTCCTACCACTTGTCAGAGTTTGGATAAAGCAGGAGATAAAGCAGGAGCTGCTCCCACAGGGGGATGATCCCAGCCCTGCTGAGCAGGAGTGGGAACTGTGGGGTGTCCCACAGTGGGATCCCCAACCTCTCCATCTACAATTGTGCCCTCAACTACAAAATTCCAGAATCCCTGATGCTGGCAAAGCCCTCCCAGCCCACGGAGTCCCAGCTGTGTTTGATCCCCACCTTGTCCCCAGCCCAGAGCACTGAGTGCCACGTCCAGGTGACACCTCCAGGGATGGGCACTGCAAACCTCCCTGGGCAGCTCTTGCCAAGGCCTGAGCACCCTTTCCATGCAGGAATTCTTCCTTTGGGTGTGTTTCACAGCCAGTAAATGCTGTGAGGTGACACACGTGGGTTTCTAAGCACCTCTGAACAAGTGAAAGAGCCCCACTCTGCTGTCACACAAGATCTCTTAGGCTGAGTTAATCACTTAAAGCGAAGCTTAATTGCAGGGTTTTTTGGTGAGCCAGCCCAGGTTTGATGTAGGATTGGAAGCTGCCCTGTACTCCTTTTCCAGGTGCAGTCAGAGAGGATTAGCTCCAGGCAGTGGATACACACATTCCCAGGGGAAAAACCCTCCTGGTTTTGTTCACAGCTCATTGCAAAGATGCCTCTTTTCCACAAGAACTACTCCAGAAAAAAAACCACAGTGGGACTGAAATGCCAGAAGCCTCCCCCGATCATATTTTTTTTTAAATTTTCTTCCAAACCTTGGCCATTTCCTCCACGTGAGCCTTGAGCTCCATTTCTAGACCCTGGCAAAAGGGATCTGATCCTGTTAAAGATCTCAGTGCTGTGTGACTTAGCTGATGTCCCACTGTGGATATTCCAGTTTTAAAAGTGAGCTGAGCCCTGATAGCGATACCACATTAAACACATCTCCTATTGATCCTTTCTAACCTTGCAAAACTGCTCTGCATTAAGTTCCTTTTACTCCAGGGCTGCTGCTGGGAGCACAGATGTTAAATGCCAGGCTAAATATCCACAAAGGTCAGCAGAGAGGGGCAGCTGGGAGGTCACCAAGTGATAATTTTCTGGGATAATAGCAATGTTTCCCTCTCTGCCTTTCTAACTCAGCCTGAGGACATGCCAGCAGCTCGCTCTGAAAGGTGTTTGCAATATTTATAAATAAAAGGGAATTAATAAAAGCTCTGCTGCCCACCACATAGAATTTGGAGCGTGTAGCAAAGCAGCTCGATGTGTCAAATTATTGCACTGATCACAAGAAGGCTTTGAACAGAACAAAGGCTGGGTTTCTAAAGGTGGATTTTCAGCTCGTCCTCCCCACTACTAAAGGCCACCTGCTCTACACAAAGACCTGAAAGGAAATCACCTGCTCCAAATTGAGGGGTAAAAAAGCCATCTGTGGCTAATGAGAGACAAAAAGCCATCCTGCTGTTCAGACCTTCCTTTTGGCTCTCTGCCGCCTCTGGACGTGGGGCTGGTGTCTTCCTTTCTTCTGGAGTTTCTTCTGGATCTGCTCTGGGTTTGATTTCCAGCACCACTGAGGATGTGGCATTGCTGCAGAGGGGGCTTTGCTGAGCTCTGGCAGCCAGGTCCAGCTTCCCCCACAGCCATTCAAGGAGATCACATTTTTAGTTGGAACGTTACAATTTTTTGCACGTGAAGAGCTGCTCTATAGGCTCAGCCAGGAATTTGAAGAGTTTTCTTTTACAGGAGTATGGAGTGACAGGACAAGGGGTCTTAAACTGGCAAAGGGCAGGGCTAGAAGGGATTTTGGGAAGGAATTCCTGGATGGGAGGGTGGGGAGGCCCTGGAATAGAATTCCCAGATTTGCTGTGGCTGCCCCTGGATCCCTGGAATGTTCAGTTCCAGGTTGGACACTGGGGATGGGAGCAGCCTGGGACAGTGGAGGGTGTCCCTGCCGTGGCACTGAATGAGCTTTAAGGTCCCTTCCAGCCCAAACCTGGGTTATTCCATGGGGAATATTCCATTATTCTGGGATATTCCATGACTCCTTAAACTCTGGTGTTTTTCTGCTTGCACTGGACAAAGGAAATGCCCGGTTTTCCTCATTTATGTTCTTCACAAACGTTCCTCATTTAGAAGAAGATCTAGTGCATATTTTCTCAACTTCTGGTAGTTGCTTTTTGCCTGTGGATTTTTGTTTGGTTGGCTTTTTTTTTTTGGTTTTTTTTTTTTTTGGTCTTTGTTTGGTTTGGTCTTTCCCTTTCTTCGTCTCCACCAAGATTTTGTAAACAAACATCCCCCATAAAAAACAACAAAGGAGGGAAACAACAAGCCTGGGTTTAGTACAAGCAGCAGCTTGAAATGAGGTGAGGGTGCAGTGGAGATGTGAGAATCCTGGTGCCTGCCAAAATTCCCATGTGAGAGAGGAAAATTAAACCAATAAACTCATGCCAGGCACCTCGGAGGTTCTTTGTGGGAACCAAGGGGGTGGACATTCCCTGGCTGGAATAATTTCTCTGTGTGAGTAATTCCCTCCATGAATTTTTGAGTAAGGCTTTAGGAACCTGGTCTGGTTTGGAGCTGGGAATGGTTCAGTCAGAGATATTCATTGGCTTCAACTCTTGAGGAAAAATTATTCCCAAATATTAATTGGTTTTGGTGCAAGTATCAGATGGAGGGAGGGCTTCTTGTCCTGTGAAAGTTTGGAAATAATCCCTTCCTTAAACAGGGAGGAAAATGAAAACCTCAAATATCCCCAAGGCAATTTTCTACATGCTAATTTCAAAATTAAACATCTCAGCTGAGGGGTTTTATTTGAACCATTCCCATTTTATAGTGTCGTTTAGAGGCAGCTCCTGTGAGTCACTGATAAGCTGAGTTTTCCTTCAGACCAGGAGCTGATTCTGTCACACCATGGAGAAACAATGCAGGGAATTATAGATGTGTCTGCTCTGGAAGGAAACTGTTTTGTTTTCTTACTCTTTTGCTTCTCTGAAATTGCATTTGTCATGCAAAATCAACTTCTCCAGCTTCACCGCTGACTTCCCTACACTTGTTTCCAGAGGGGTTTTCCACCCTGACTTTTTCTTTCATTTGAGCAGATTTTAATGTAGCATTGCACTTTACCCTCTGCTTGTTTATCTTCATGATCCGTTCTGCCGAAACTGATTAAAAAAAAAAAAATCTTTGACTAGCAGATGATGCCCATCGCATCCTTTCTCCTTTTTCATTATATTCCGTTTTTTTTCCCCCCTAACAGACCGCAAAGCACCAACTCTTTTTGCAGCACTGCAGGCTTTGACCCTCGGAGATTTTTCTTGTCCAAATGCTGGCCTTAATTAGAGTGTCACTCTCCTCTGCAAGTGCTGAGGTGAGCTCAGCTGGCCTCTCACTCCTCTCATCTCTCCTGGCTCCTTTTATTAACTCGGAGCTGCTGAAGCCACTTCCCAGTCTCCAAGAACTGTTTTAAGTGTTCCGTTTATCTCCCTTATCAGGATTTTTGCTTTTCACACTTCACTGGAGCAGGTTGCAAGCCCAGGGCTCTTTGAGGCGAAGTAAATCTCCTTTAACCTTTCCGCACTTACTCTCCTCGGCTCTGTCCCCTGCTGAGCTCTGCCTCTGGGTTTATCTGCCCGAAGAGGGATTTGTGTAGGGATAAAAAAAGGGAATTTGTGTCGGGAGATCTCCCTGGTAAGAGGAAAACACATCGCGGCAGCGCACAGAGAGGGATTACCCTAATAATTACCCTAATAATTACCCTAATAATTACCCTAATAAGTGTCCTAATCGTGTATCACTGCTGCGCCATGGGGTTTATTTCTCTTTTTTTTTTTTTTTTTTTTTTTTCCCTCACAGAAGCAGAAAGTTTGGCAGAGGCAGGAGCAGGAAACGGTAGGGGCAGAAAGAGTGGGTTGTACTGGGACCAACAGAGCATCCCAAAAAAATCCCAGTGCAGCCCAGCCTGGGCAAGCACAGCTTCCCCAGAGGAGAGAGGGAAAACCCTCCAAGGAATTCCAGAATGGTTTGGGTTGGAAAAAACCCTAAAAAAAAAAAAAAAAAAAAAAAAAAAAGAGAAACATCTCAAAGTAAATGAACTTCTACTTTATTGACTTGGAAGAAAAAGTCACTCCCTTTTCTCCCTTCATGGGATCATGGAATGCTTTAGGTTGGAAGGGACCTTTAGGAGATCACCCAGTGCCACCCCTGCCATGGGCAGGGACACCTTCCACTGTCCCAGGCTGCTCCAAACCCTGTCCAGCCTGGCCTGGGGCACTGCCAGGGATGGGAAATCCACAACCTCTGAGGATCCTGAAGATCCCTGAGCCTGGCTGTGCCTCAGAATGAACCGTGGAATTGAAGTGATTTACAGAATCTTGCAGGGTGGGTTTGTTGTTTTTTTTGTCTCCTCCTGCTATGAAGCACAAAATGTTTCATCTTCTTTGTGCCCTGTGGTGAGCACACAGTTCCTGTGGGACTCTCACGTGCTTGGAAAGCTTCTGTGTCCTCCAACAGAGGCTGGAATGTGCTGGAAGTGAAACCTTCCCAATTTGTCACCTTTTGGGATTGAGTTCATCCTTTCTTTTCTCTGCTAGCACTTCGTGTCTCTCCACTGAGGATCAAAGAGGAAGCTCAGAAGTGATCTCAGAGAGAAATCTTTTTGACTAAAGCCACTCAATGCCCAGTGATCAAGGCTTTTGGAGTCTGCACAAAGCCAAGGAAAAGAATTGGGAATGACAAGCAGAGCCCTTATTTCCCTTAATTCACTAATTCCTGTCCTCCTCATTAATTCCAACTGGGCACTGATGAATTACAGGAATCTTTTGTGTCTTCCTGGGAGTCAAAATGGTTCAAACTTTACCCACTCTGCTGTGACTGTCCCCAGCAGTGGTGGCACAGCCCCGAGTGCCCGGAATTCCTCAGTATCCAGCTGGTTTTTGTGTCCCAGGAAAGCAGGCAGGGGAAAAAGGAAGCGCAGGTCACGAAGGGAAAGCAGCAGGGAAGAAGAGCAAGAGGAATTTTGCTGAGCAAGCACTGAGGGTTTGAATTTCCAGGCTAAAGAGAGCATTTCAGGGAATTAAGCAGGGAAATCAAGCATTTTCCTCAGGGATGACCAAATTCCTCTGAACAAACCAATTCTGGTGTGTTCAGCCCAAAGCATTCCAAAGTTGGGTCAGAGTGAAAAAACCCTCAGATTTTCCCCTAAAACCAAAATTAATAACGGCTAGACATTTGTTTTTTCACTACTTATATTTGCCTGGTGAAGCACTAAGATTGCTGAGCCACATTTTCCAAGGCTTTTCCAGGTCTCCCTCTTTTGTGCTGATCCTGGAAAAGTGCTGGGATTTGATGGCAAACATCAGTTGCTGTGAAATTCCCGATCATCTCATGAGATGTGGTGACTTTGCAATTCCTTTGCAGGCGTTTGAAGCCTTCTCTTGCAGTCCAGAAAAAGCCAATTTTGCTGCTTTTCCAAGGAATGTGATTGTCCTGATACCATTCCATACCTAAAGGGGATTTAAAGGAAGGCTGGAGAGGGATTTTTCACCAGGGCATGGAGTGGCAGGAAATGTGGGAATGACCTTAAACTGAAGGAAGGCAGGGATGGATGGGATTTTGGGAATTAGGAATTGTTCCTGGCTGGGATGTAATTCCCTGATTTGCTGTGGCTGCCCCTGGATCCCTGGAATGTTCAGTTCCAGGTTGGACACTGGGGCTGGGAGCAGCCTGGGACAGTGGGAGCTGTCCCTGCCATGGCTGGGATGGGTTTTAAGGTCCCTTCCAACCCAAATTGTAACGGGGTGGTGTTGTGCACCACTTAATCATTGGCTTGTCTTCATTTTCCTCTGTCTTCACTCAGAGCCAGGATTAAAAACACAAAAGAGATGAATTTTCTGGTGTTTGGGCTGGGTTGTTTATTAAATCTCATCCAAAGCACAGAGAGTTCTGCAACACTTGTGGCCACCAGCTAAAAGTGAGAAAATGGAGCTGAACTGAGCTGGTGACAAGGTCTGTTAAAGCTAAACGGTCCAATAGAGAATTAACACCAATATTATTTATATTTTTGACCCAATGACCAAACAGCTGTGAGTCACAGTGCAGCACTGTCCAACCAAAAACTAAAACCTGAAACCATGAAGAAGAAGGAAGATGAACACCAAAAGAGACACCACCCCAAATCCTCCACCTTGTCCCACACCTATCACTGCATTATAAAATCCCCAAATTCCAAACCCTTCACCGTGTGAAATCACACACTGCTATTTAATACACACCAGTGATTTTAACTCCATCACTCAACTTTGGAATCCTTCTCCAAGGGCTCAGGTCAAAAGCAGTGTTCTCCAGTGTCAGAAAGTACAGAAAGTTTAAAAAACCCAAATATCTGAGATCCAACACCAAACCATTCCATCATTCTGGCATTTCCCCCCCCCCCCCCCCCCAGCTCCCTGTCACACAGAGTTTGGGATACTTTTTAAACCTGAAATGGGCTCAGAGCTGAGATTTGCCAACAACTGCTTTGTGCAGGTGTCACAGCTGGTTAGTGAGCAAACTTCAGAGGGATCCTGCCTGGGAAATGCGTGCAAAAATGAAGTTGCTTCCTGGGAAAAATAAAAGCTTGGGCTTGGCACTGCCCCAGCTCTGCTGGCATCATGTTTTTAGAGAGCTTCTGCTTAAATATCTCGAGTGTTTGCTCAGAGGTTGAGTTTCAGCTCTGGATTCTGTAGAATCAGAACTCAGCTATTTCCTGGGAAGTGAGGAATAAAATTCCTGCTGCTTTCAGAGCAGGATTAACAGTTTAAGGTTGAGGGAGGGCTGGGCACTGAAGGCACTGAACTCTTGGGGTTACCAGTCAGTTCTGGGGGAGCCAAAAACTCCCTGGTGTGGGCTGTGGCAAAGGGGATTTTCAAGAACACTCTTGGTAAGGAGATGAGTGAAGGATTGTCTCCTGTGTGAGAGGCTGAGGACTCCACATCCCTGGAACTGTCCAAGGTCAGCTTGGACGGGGCTTGGAGCAACCTGGGAGAGTTGAGTGGTGTCCATAAAACCAATTTTAAATAAGAAGAGCGACAATAACAGGAGCAAAAATCAAGCAAATACAATGATTGGAACTTTGAAAGATGTGCAGGTGATTCAGCTGCATTTGCAAACTTAACCAAAGTAATTTCCTCGAGCTTTTGCTGTAAGAAATAATATCCTGGTGACCTAACCCTGGGCTGGGAGAAATCCTCCTTCTTTAAGCAGTTAATTGGAAAAAAAGATATATGGCTCAAATGTCTCTGTTTTGTAGATCTGGAGTAACTTTGATGTCTTTGTTCTGAGATCAGCATTAAAACTGGTCTGAGATCAGCTTCTCTTTCTGCTTAAATTCTCTTGCAAAAAAAGCAAATGTGATAAGTAATCGGTGTGACACAAAAAAAAAAACCCAAACAAACAAAACAAAACAAAAACAAAAAAACCAGGGGGAAATGGTAAATAAATAATCTCCGTGGTTTTTTGCTATTTTGTTTAATTTATTTGTGGAAAACTCGAGGCCACCGGCGACTGCAGGCCTGAGGTGGCTCCGAGAGAGGGAGAAAAAAGGAGGGGGGAAATGAGAGGATCTTGGTGCATTAAAAATCACTTTCTGTGGAAACAATTAGTGCTGTAAGTGGATTCTTGAGGCTGGGCAGGGAGATCACTTACAAGCACGAGCTCTGCTAAAACGCCCATAAAGAGTTCCGCACTTCTCAGAAGTCGGCGCGGAGACGCCGCTTATTGGAAGTCACAGGGCCCATTTCACACCGTCCTCCTTGGAAATTAGCTCATGTTTGGGTCCTCTTGGAAATTAGCTCATGTTTGTTTGGGTCCTGCTCAGCCTTCCAAATTACCCAAATCCCAGAGGGTTTGCTGGAGGGAAACCTGTGGGAGTGGAGGCACCGCAAATGGGGAGAAGAAGGGAGGGTTGGCAGGAGATGTGGGATTGGCTGAGGTTTGGGGTGGGATGAGGTTTGCGGTGGGATGAGGTTTGGGTTAAACTGAGGTTTGGGGTGAGCTGAGGTTTGGGGTGAGCTGAGGTTTGGGTTGGAATGAGATTTGGGGTGGGCTGAGGTTTGGGATGGGATGAAGTTTGGGATGGAATGAGGTTTGGGGTGACCTGAGGTTTGGGGTGGGATGAGGTTTACGGTGGGATGAGGTTTGGGATAAGCTGAGGTTTGGGGTGGGCTGAGGTTTGGGGTGGGAGGAGGTTTGGGGTGGGCTGAGGTTTGGGGTGGGCTGAGGTTTGGGATGGGATGAGGTTTGGGATTGGCTGAGGTTTGGGGTGGGATGGGGTTTGGGATGGGATGAGGTTTGGGATTGGCTGAGGTTTGGGGTGGGCTGAGGTTTGGGATTGGCTGAGGTTTGGGATTGGCTGAGGTTTGGGATTGGCTGAGGTTTGGGGTGGGCTGAAGTTTGAGATGGGATGAGGTTTGGGATGGGAGGAGGTCTGGGATGGGATGAGGTTTGGGGATAAACTGAGGTTTGGGATTGGCTGAGGTTTGGGGTGGGCTGAGGTTTGGGGTGGGCTGAGGTTTGGGATGGGATGAGGTTTGGGATGGGATGAGGTTTGGGGTGAGCTGTGTGGGATCGGGGCACCTTTCCCCTCCTTGGAAGCCTTTCCAGAGCTGTTTTGGATAAAAAGTCTGGGTTTCCCTTGCCCACATCTCTCATGGGTAACTTGGGAGAGCTGGGTTTGTGAAAACCTCCAGAGGTTGAGTTTTGACCTTTGGAAACCAAAGCAAGTTGTGTGTGAATTAGGGTCCGTGTTTTAATTTTTTTTCTGTTTTTCCTCTGACCCCATAATTAACACTTTAGACAGGTAAAAATCATTGAACAAGTGTCAGCTAAGAAGAAACTTTACCTTTCCTAGATTTATCTAATTATTATCTAATTATTATCTAATTATTATCTAATTATTATCTAATTATTATCTAATTATTGTCTAATTATTGTCTAATAATTGCCCACTGCAGAAGACTTTCCAGAGATGAAGTCCTGACTGAGCTGGATGAGATTTTAGGCCTCAATCCCTCTCCTTTTGGGTTTGAACCACCAGCAACAAGCAGGACTTTAGGTCAGACCTATCAGTTCTTTCAGCAGGGAAGAGACTCAGGGAATTCTTCTCACACCCAGAAAGATCTCCAATAAATTTCTGAGGTGGCCTGATTCTCCATCACTGAAATTTTTTAGGAACAGTGCTGCTGATCCAGGTTTTTTTTTTTTAACTTTATATCATTTGCAAATGAACTTTAGCATCAGTTTTATGTCCCCTTGCTGTGGTGAGCAATTCCGTTTTCCCACTTCTTGAAGGCTCTGCCCAAAAGCTGATGCTATTCTTTAAAGCAAAACGCTCTAATTACTTCCTTCACGGGAGTTCTCGGATTTTTATTATCATTTTAATCAAATCACAACTCATTCCAGGTGCTTTGGGCTTTCCTGCTGAGTCTGTCCGTCCTCAGCAGCAGCACAGAGGTATTCCAGGGAATCCCATATTTATGGACGTGAGCTGTGCAAAAACAAGCAAAAATTTTGGCTTTTGAGCAGATTTTTCTGCACTCAGATTGGAAGGTATCTTAAATTTCATCTCATTTTAATCCCCCTGTGGTGGGCAGGGAGCCTTTGACTATCCCAGGTTGTTCCAAGCCCCATCCAACCTGGCCTTGGGCACTTCCAGGGATGGGGAATCTTCTCGGGATACCGTCCCAGGGAACAATTCCTAATTCCCGATATCCCTTCCAGCCCTGCCCTCTGGAAGTTTGGAACAATTCCCCCCACAACAACCTCTCATAAATAACTTCTCCCCAACTCCGTTCTCTTCCCTCTTGTTCCCATTCCAGTTCTTACCCTGATCTCTTCCTTCACCAAATCTACCTCTTCATACCTGAGGTGGGAAATCGGAATTTCCACCACTCTTTTGAGAAGGTCTGCACCAGTTTTTCCTCCCTTCTGAGTTCTCCTGCTGTTCCACAGCCAGGAGAAGACCCAGGGTGGAATAAATTTTTGCACAAATCCCACCTCTCTCCTCTCTTAACCTCGGCTTAGCTAATGCAGAGAAGCAGCCCAAGCAACTGGGTTCAAACCAGGCCAAGCCCAACTCCATTTTGCAATTAGCTGGAAAGAATTTTGCTGCACATTTGGCCTAAAAATAATTTGTAAATTGACCAGAGCCTCGTACACAGAATGGTTGCAGATATTTCAGGGATTGATTTTGCATGAATTATTCAAGTGGAGTGCAGAGACAAAAGTCTCATTTAAATATGTGGGGTTTTTGAGATACGATTCGAAACGGGGAGAGGAACAACTTCATTCTCATCAGTTTTTGGGCTGCTTCTTCTCAGGACTCAGTGATACCCCTGAATAAGGAAAGAATATGATCTAATCCTACTTTTTATTATGGTTTGACCCTCTAGAGTTATGAGCCATTATGGGATCTTTTCCTTGCATCTGCTGTTTCTGGGTTTGTGCAAAAATACTTTTTGACCTGCAGGATTTTGTGTTTCCTGAAAATTCCAGGCATTAATGGATGTCCCTCCACTGCTTTTGATGATTTCACTGGCATTAGAAAAGCTAATTTTGAGCAGGACAGACTGCAAGGTGCTACCATGGAGGAGCCCAAAATAACACTGGGATGCAGAATCCAAGGAGAAACAGAAAATCCTCTTAAAATCCCTTAAAAATCCCTTTAAAATCCTTTTAAAAGGCATGTCTACTCTGCTATTCCATAGAGCAGAAGATTCAATTTCACGGTGGTGCAAACTACCACTAAAAACATGCTAAGAACTGTACTGGTGAGCCTGAGATCACCTTGATCCCAGGAGAGCAGAGCACCTGAATTCCTTCCCCTGTGCCATGTGGAGGAGATGGAAACTGGGCCAGAATTTAGAGAATAATCCACAGATTTCCAGCTGGAATCTTGAAAAGAAGAGACAATCATCATGGCATCAGCTTTTGGGTTTTATTTATTTATTTATATATTTTTTTTAAAAAAGGCCTTTATTCCATCATTTAGAGTGTTCTGTTCCTCAGAGCATAAAAGCTAAAATTCCTGAGAATGGCATTTGCTGCGAATTTTCTGTCAGATTTTAATGCTCTCCAATACCCAGAGTACAATTAACATTATGCCTAATGGATAGTGGGTATCTGTGGTACCCTGCCCCCCTCTCCCTGCTCTGTAATTCCATAGAAACTCCTCTGGGATGCTCCTGGGAACGAGGATTTTAATTGCTCTGCCTGGGACTGTGGAGAGGGGTGGGATGGCATTACACAAACGAGATGCGCTGCCCATTTTCTGTCAAACTGATTTTCACTGCCGGGGTTTGATATTTCCTGCTCTTTCCTCAGCCTGGTTCGTAGCTTGTTCCTGTTTTTTTTTCTGCATTAAGAAATGGTTTTCCATGAAGCAGGTGAAAGCTCAGAGCTCCTATATCTACCACATCCCTCAGCTGACACAAAAATTAAGATTTTAGGGTGCAGCACACCTCTTGGTTAACTCAGAGTTCATTTTAATCCATTTCCCCCTCTATTTTCCAAATCGGTTTTCAAGGAATTGCTGGTGGGATTTGATAACTGGTATCATCTCGTTCCAACCCTATTTTTGGGTAATTCTTCCTGGGAGCTCACAGCAAATGGAACTTTCTGCCCGAATCCCTCCTGGCACAGCTCCAGCTGCTCCCCCAGGTCCTGGTGGGTCACAGGGAGCAGGGATCAGAGCTGCTCCTCTTTCAGTGTCCCATTAATAAGAGCCTGGGATGTGCAGGAAGGCACCGGAGTGAAAATTCCTCACCCTCAAAGTATCCCCTGCCAGCAAGGGCAGGGTTTTTATCACCAGAAATCTCACTCAGGTCTGAATTCTGGTGATTTTAGTGCTCTAAGAATCACGTTAGAATCATGAGAACTGCTGCAGGTTTGACTCGGTTTGTTCTTTCCTCCAGGCTGAATAAAACTTCCAATGTTTTCTGTTTCCTTCATTTCTCATTCCTCTTTATTAGGGCCAAGCTCTCATCCCAACACCACGATTTCATGCTGGAAGTTTGATTTCTAGAAACACCAAATTATCCACTAAATTCTGACTGTTCTGGGAGCTGTCAAACTCAGGAAAACTTTATCCACAAAACTGAGAGGAAATCTGAGTGTTTTCTCAGAGTAAAACCTTTGCCCAGCAGCTCCGTGCTCTGCAGGCCAAACTTGGTCTGACCTCAGGGTAGAACTTTGTTTTGGGGCAGTTTTTCAAGGTTTTAATGGTTTAAGTGTATTTTGAGTTCATACTGGAATGAAAACAAGAATTTTGGAGCATGTTTAGAATACCAAAATATGTCAAAATATCCCTTCTGAGCCAGTTCTTTTTATTTTCTACTGTGCAAACCTACTTATTTTCCATGTAATCCCGGAATAGGGATGTTTCTGTGTTTGAGTTTGAGCAATTTTTCATCCCATGTAGCTTTGAAAGAGAGAAAAACAAGTCTTAAATGAGTTGGTTTAAATGAGAAATGGTTTGGGAAACCTTTAAAATCATCCCATCCCATCCCATCCCATCCCATCCCATCCCATCCCATCCCATCCCATCCCATCCCATCCCATCCCATCCCATCCCATCCCATCCCATTATCCCATCCCATTATCCCATCCCATCCCATCCCATCCCATCCCATCCCATCCCATCCCATCCCATCCCATCCTATCCCATCCATGGCAGGGACAGCTCCCACTGTCCCAGGCTGCTCCCAGCCCCAGTGTCCAACCTGGAACTGAACATTCCAGGGATCCAGGGGCAGCCACAGCTGCTCTGGGAATTCCATCCCAGCCCCTGCCCACCCTGCCAGGGAACAATTCCCCATTCCCAAAATCCCATCCAGCCCTGCCCTCTGGAAGTTTAAAACAATTTCTCCTTTTCCTGCCACTCCATTCCTTGTGGAAAATCCCTCTTCCATACAGAAAAGTGTCCCGCTTCTCCTTCTCCTCCCTTTTCTCCCTTTCCCGTGACATTTTGCTTTCCTCTGGCTGAGGAAATCAGAGCTGCTGGGTCTGCCCACTGCTCCCTTTGTGCCAATTCCCTCTGCAGGTGCCACAGGGAGAGCCTGCCCACAGCTGGTGGCTGAGGAGGGGACACAAATCTCTGCCACCCTCCCCGGTCAGCTGAAAGCACTGTGCAGTCCTTGGCCTTGCTAAGAAGAATATTCCATGGGTTGTGTGAAAACCTCTGTTGGATTCTGACCCTTCTTTTCCTCCGTTTTCCTGGAATTTCACTCGCGAGCTGCCCGGCTCTGCCCGGGGAAGTGCTGGAGTCTCCAGCCCAGTTCAGCATCTCTGCGGTTTGCTGGGGCTGGGATGCGCTCCTTGCTCCTGGAGGCCTTTTCCAACCTGAAACATTCCGGGGCTCTTCCGGAAGGATCCCATTTGGAGGCCTCGGCGTGGGTTCAACTCCACGGATTTCAAACCTGGAGCTCAGTGGGTTCAACTTCGTGTGCAGACCTGTCCTCGGAGGCCTCGGTCACAAACCCAGGGAATGAATCCTGGAGCCTCAAATCCATCCCAGTTCCCATTCCCACCTTCCAGAGCCCGCATCCCACAACTCTTCACACCCCACAGTTCTGCAGACTGAGGGATTGGAAAGGAATTTTTGGGCTCCTTGTGTTGTAATTCCTGCAGGGAGCCAGCCTCGCTTTGCTTGGGATCAGGACACATCTGGATAGCCCAGAGGAATTTTCCTCTGTGCCTTTAAAGGGAGGCAAATGATGGAAAGATCATGATGGAAAGAAAGATCTGATGATTTCAGCCCAGATGCTGAAATTCGGGGATGTGATGCTCAGGCAAATAATTTTTCCAAGATCCCTCCCAAAACAAGTGGGAGCCTGATCCCTGGGCCTAAACTGGTGCTCCCATCACTGGAGAAAAAACAACATTTTGCTGTCCTCTCACAGCTCTCAGAGCCCTCAAGCAGAGTCTGATTCTGCCCTTAATTTTCCTCATTTTGAATAAATCTCCCACTGAACTCCATAAAAGTCCTGGAATTAAACCCTGTGCTCAATGTGGCACCAGCAGAAACAAAATCCAAATACTCCTTTAGTTTATGTGGGCAGAAAGAGAGGAAGCCATTGCTCCATTTTTATTATTTACTGATATCCATTATTAGTAATATTGAAAATATTGGTTTTCCACAGGTTTGGGGTTGTTTGTATTTTTGGTTGGATTTTTTTTTGAAGATACAGGAAGGAGTCTGGTGTTGTCTAAACCTCTGAATATCAAGTTTGCTCTGCCTGACCCTTTTAAAATCCAAGTGAAATAAAATCTTGTGTTATCCTCTTACATATTGAACATTAAAACAATAAAATTAATTTAAAACCAACAAGAAAGTCCAAAAACAATCATCCAAAGCAAAAAAAACTGAAACCCCAGTTTATTTGTAAAGTAAACACAGAGATGGACTAAAAATTATTTATTTTCTTGATTTTTGAATGTCTCTGTCGGAACAAAATTAAATTTCCATGTGGAACAAGACTGAAAGTGCCTGAAATGCAGGATTTAGGGTTAATAATTAATTTTCACCTTTTTTTTAATGTGGTTTTGCTCGGTCAGGACCTCCATCAATTATTTTCAAGCCCTTCTGGTGACCCAGAACTCCCCAAACGCTGTTTCTCAAAGGAAGCAGGAATGGTGTTCCTGAAATTTATCATTTCCTGAGACTTTCTTGTGGGTTTCACCTCTGCTGGCCTCTCCACTTCCAGAAATTCTTCCTGAAACTGCTGCAGTGTCTCAGCTCCAGCACAGCACAGGAGTTTTCCCAAAAATCGGGATAGGAAACCAAACCAAGCCGATGGAATTATGTCCACTTGGGATTTTCATCCAGAAACTTCTGGCCAGGAAATAACAGAAAAGTAAGAATTATTTAATGAAGAATTTAAGCCCCATTCCCATTGAAAAGTGACTTGGACGTGTTGAAAATTGGGATGTGCTTGGCTCATTATGGACTTTGTTGTAATCTTTGATTTTACACAAATTTTATTCAGATTTTAGGACACAAAAAGAGCCCCAGACACTGGAGCTTGCTGGCAATTCCAATTCCTGGAAATCCCTGTTTAGTGTCATCAAATCACCATCCCTGGGGGTGTTCAAGAAACCCTTTTTTAATTAATTGATCAAAGATTGGCCTTGATCTTGGACATCTTGTCCAACCTTAATTCTGGAGAGCCGCTGTAAATAAAATAAGCACAAAACTGATTTTACCTCTGAAAGGAGCCAGGGTTTAAATCCAAAGTCGCCTCAGAGCCTTTCTCTCTCTGCACTAATTGATCTCTTAATTGGCTCAGTCAACACAGCATCTGCATCACACGGGCAGCACTAATTGCTACAAGATCCTGGTGAAATGTTGAGAACTTCAAAGGCAAGGGATGTGGAATGTGGGATGTGGATGTTCTGAACTGATTCCAAGCGGACCTGAAGGGGTTAATTTTGGGAATTCCCAGCAGTGAGAATTGGGGGATCCCCCCTGAGTTTCCAGAATGATGAGGATCCCCAGTTCCTCCCCTAATTCATGTGGGGGGAAAGGGAAAGTAAGGTCTTGTCCAAAGGCCAAGGATAATTCTGAAAGGAATACATTAATTCATATTTATTTTCCAATATGAATAATGGCTATTGTTTTAATGTTCAAGGTTTAAGAGGATAACACAAGATTTTATTTCATTTGGATTTTAAAAGGGTGAGGTAAACTCAATATTCAGAGGTTTAGACAACACCAGAATCCTTCCTGTATCTTCAAAAAAAAATCCAACCAAAAATACAAACAACCCCAAACCTGTGGAAAACCAATATTTTCAATATTACTAATAATGGATATCAGTAAATAATAAAAATGGAGCAATGGCTTCCTCTCTTTCTGCCCACATAAACTAAAGGAGTATTTGGATTTTGTTTCTGCTGGTGCCACATTGAGCACAGGGTTTAATTCCAGGACTTTTATGGAGTTCAGTGGGAGATTTATTCAAAATGAGGAAAATTAAGGGCAGAATCAGACTCTGCTTGAGGGCTCTGAGAGCTGTGAGAGGACAGCAAAATGTTGTTTTTTCTCCAGTGATGGGAGCACCAGTTTAGGCCCAGGGATCAGGCTCCCACTTGTTTTGGGAGGGATCTTGGAAAAATTATTTGCCTGAGCATCACACCCCCGAATTTCAGCATCTGGGCTGAAATCATCAGATCTTTCTTTCCATCATGATCTTTCCATCATTTGCCTCCCTTTAAAGGCACAGAGGAAAATTCCTCTGGGCTATCCAGATGTGTCCTGATCCCAAGCAAAGCGAGGCTGGCTCCCTGCAGGAATTACAACACAAGGAGCCCAAAAATTCCTTTCCAATCCCTCAGTCTGCAGAACTGTGGGGTGTGAAGAGTTGTGGGATGCGGGCTCTGGAAGGTGGGAATGGGAACTGGGATGGATTTGAGGCTCCAGGATTCATTCCCTGGGTTTGTGACCGAGGCCTCCGAGGACAGGTCTGCACACGAAGTTGAACCCACTGAGCTCCAGGTTTGAAATCCGTGGAGTTGAACCCACGCCGAGGCCTCCAAATGGGATCCTTCCTGAAGAGCCCCGGAATGTTTCAGGTTGGAAAAGGCCTCCAGGAGCAAGGAGCGCATCCCAGCCCCAGCAAACCGCAGAGATGCTGAACTGGGCTGGAGACTCCAGCACTTCCCCGGGCAGAGCCGGGCAGCTCGCGAGTGAAATTCCAGGAAAACGGAGGAAAAGAAGGGTCAGAATCCAACAGAGGTTTTCACACAACCCATGGAATATTCTTCTTAGCAAGGCCAAGGACTGCACAGTGCTTTCAGCTGACCGGGGAGGGTGGCAGAGATTTGTGTCCCCTCCTCAGCCACCAGCTGTGGGCAGGCTCTCCCTGTGGCACCTGCAGAGGGAATTGGCACAAAGGGAGCAGTGGGCAGACCCAGCAGCTCTGATTTCCTCAGCCAGAGGAAAGCAAAATGTCACGGGAAAGGGAGAAAAGGGAGGAGAAGGAGAAGCGGGACACTTTTCTGTATGGAAGAGGGATTTTCCACAAGGAATGGAGTGGCAGGAAAAGGAGAAATTGTTTTAAACTTCCAGAGGGCAGGGCTGGATGGGATTTTGGGAATTGGGAATTGTTCCCTGGCAGGGTGGGCAGGGGCTGGGATGGAATTCCTAGATTTGCTGTGGCTGCCCCTGGATCCCTGGAATGTTCAGTTCCAGGTTGGACACTGGGGCTGGGAGCAGCCTGGGACAGTGGGAGCTGTCCCTGCCATGGATGGGATGGGATGGGGTGTTAATGGGATGATTTTTAAGGTCCCCTCCATCCCAAAGCACTCTACAATTCCATGATTTTATCACCCCATGGTGTCGAATCAGTGTCCCAGGAGCTAAAATTCCAATTCCTGGGCCATGGTGCTGATCCGTCTCCCTCTGGATTCAGCATTTCTGTGTGGAATTTTCACTCCCTATCCCAAAGTGATTTCACTCTGTATCCCAGGAATGTTTCGCTCTCTATCCCAAAGTGATTTCACTCTCTATCCCAGGAATGTTTCGCTCTCTATCCCAAAGTGATTTCACTCTCTGTCCCGGCAATGTTTCACTCTCTATCCCAGAGTGCTTTCACTCTGTCCCGGGAATGTTTCACTCTCTATCCCGGGAATGTTTCACTCTCTGTCCCGGGAATGTTTCACCCTCTATCCCAAAGTGATTTCACTCTCTGTCCCGGGAATGTTTCACTCTCTGTCCCGGGAATGTTTCACCCTCTATCCCAAAGTGATTTCACTCTCTGTCCCGGGAATGTTTCACTCTCTGTCCCGGGAATGTTTCACTCTCTATCCCGGGAATGTTTCACTATCTATCCCAGGGTGATTTCACTCTCTGTCCCGGGAATGTTTCACTCTCTATCCGGGGAATGTTTCACTCTCTATCCCAAAGCAATTCAGTACAACAAAGAAAGTTCCCAGCCTTTCATGTCCTGGGAATTTTAAGATCACAAATCCCAGCTTTGGGAACATGTTTGGTTTGCCATGAAAGTTGCCTCTGGACAAACAAACCAACCCTATCAGGACACAATTCCCACCTTTTCTTTCCCTCTCACAAACCAGGGAACAGCCACAGGAGGCATTTCTGAGCCAAAAGATGGTGTCATCTTTGTCTTGGTACAGTTGTTTACCTTAAAAAAAAACCAAACAAAGCTGGGAATAGGAACGGGAATACAGGCTCAGAAATTTTAGCACCAATAGGTGGCAGGCAGAGTTCAGATGTGTCAGGAATCAGCAGCTCGGGATTGCTCCAGGGTGGGATGAGGGGTTTGGGTACTGCTGGCAGATTCTGTGTGATGGCAGCACCCCCCAAATTCCACCTTCCTAAAGAGAATTCTGGTGGATTGGGACAGGAATTGTTGGGGTTTAGCAGCTCCAGGGATGGGAACACTTGGAATGTTTGGTTGTTTGAAGGTGTCAGCCTGTGCTGTTTGAAAACCAAACTGGGCTGAACATCTCCTGCCCTGGTCACCCTGGAAAACTGGAGAGGTCACCAGACACCTGTGCCAGTCTCAGAATTCAGAATTATCAAGGTGGGAAGAGCCCTCCAGGATGAGCCAGTGCCAGCCCAGCAGCAGCAGCATCACCCCAAACCCTGTCCCCAAGGGCCACATCCAGACTGCTCCTGAGCACTCCCACAGACAGTGACTCCAAACCTCCCTGGGCAGCTCATCCCAAGGCCTGACCGCTCTGACAGGGAAATTTTCTTTGCCAATCTCCAACCTGAGCCTCCCCCGGTGCCATTTGAGGCCATCTCCTCTCATTTTTGCCCTGCCCCTCCTGTCAGGGAGTTGTGCAGAGCCACAAGGTCCCCCCTGAGCCCCCTTTTCTCCAGGCTCAGCTCCTTTCCCAGCTCAGCTGCTCCTCCCAGGATGTTTTTTCCAGACCCTTTCCCATCTCCATTCCCTTCTCTAGACACGCTCCAGCCCCTCAATGTCCTTTTTGATGTATTCCTACAATTCAAAAAAGACCAAAAACCCCATCCAAAACACAAACTTAACAAAAAAAGGCAGTGGAAAGTACTGTATACTTAACATTTTCATGTTCAGAACCCCCCATTTTCACCAGAAATTTGTGATTCTCAAGGAATACAAAATTTAATGACTCTTCCCCGGTCCTTCCATCCCAGATCTCTCCTGTGAACTCAACTTTAAGGCAGGACTGAGCAAATGTCCTGACCACAACAGGAGCACAGCTTTGGGCAGGGTGAAGTGGAAATTAGGAAAAATGCCACATGTTTTCCCAGCCAATTAAAACACCAGGGAAAGTTTGTTTACTAATTAAACCTTTCCCATACACTGAGAAAAAAGGGGGATAATTTTAGGTTTTTAGTGCCTTCTAAAGGATATTTTTTCTATTGTTTTAAGTAATTTAAATAAATTGTTTTCCCAAGGACCTGGGAAATGATGACTTTTTATATAATCATTGATAAGTGGCTTCACTGAAAGGGTGGGAACTATTATCCCTTTATTGCAGGGATGGGAGCATGGAGAAATAAAATAAGAGCTGAAGGATACTCAGCAAGCCTGGAAATGTTCAGGTGGGATAAACAAGTTTTTTTCTTCCCACCAGGACGTGAATGCAATAAATGTCTCCACAAATCCAAGATGTGTCCGTCATGGAATTCCAAAATGGTTTGGGATGGAAGGGATATTAAAGATCATTTTGTTCCACCCCTGCCATGGCAGGGACACCTCCCACTGTCCCAGGCTGTTCCCAGCCCCAGTGTCCAACCTGGAACTGAACATTCCAGGGATCCAGGGGCAGCCACAGCAAATCTGGGAATTCCATCCCAGCCAGGAACAATTCCTAATTCCCAAAATCCCATCCAGCCCTGCCCTCTGGCACTGGAAGCCATTCCCTGTGTCCTGTCCCTCCAGTTCCTGACAAATTGTCCCATCCCAGCTCTCCTGGAGCTCCTTCACACTCTGGAATTTGCTGTGAGGTCTCTGCACAAACTCCTCTCCTGCAGGCTGAACATTCCCAGCTCTCCCATCCTGTCTCCATAGCGGAGCTGCTCCTATCCCCTGAGGAGCTTTTTGGCCTCCTCTGAATTTCTCCCAACATTTCCATGCCCTTCTCACGCTGGGGACACCAGACCAGTGCAGAGCATTCCAGGTGGGATCTCAGAAGTTTTTGCAGAGCATAAAATCCAGCCCAAAGGAGGTTGAGAAGTAAATATTGTGCAATTCTCAGCATTTCCATGTGCAGAGGGAAGAGTGGAGAAGCACATGGAAAATCCAGGCGGATTGAGAACCCTTGGGTGTTTATTTGGGGACTGGGGCTGGTGAGGAATCAAGAAGAAATGCTTGGAAAGAGGAACTTGTGAGTGGTTTGAGCTGAGGATTAGGATGATTTTATGTCTCCTTTACTGCTTGCATCAAGAGCAGCCACAGCCAGTGACTGTCACTCAGTGGGAAAAAATATTCCTGGGTTGATTGAATGTCTCTTTTTTTGTATTGTGACAGGGACAGCACCCAGGAGCAGCTGGAGCTGGGCCAGGAGGGATTCAGGTTGGATTTTAGGAAAGGTTCTTCCCTGTCCCAGAGGGTGCTGGCACTGCCCAGGCTCCCCAGGGAATGGGCACAGCCAGAGCTCCAGGAGCTGCCAGGGATGCCCAGGCTGGGATTGCTGGGGAGAACGGGCAGTCCTGGATGATCTGTGAGAATCTCTTCCAGCTCAGGATAGTCTGTGATCATACATAAATTGAAAACATGTCATTCTGTCTGAATTTGGGGGAAAAAAAAACCCCTGTGTAAATCTCATGCAAAATTCAGGTTCATCCATTCGCAGCGTTAGAAAAGTTGAAGTTGTGGCTGCCCCTGGATCCCTGGAAGTGCCCCAGGCCAGGTTGGACACTGGGGCTGGGAGCAGCCTGGGACAGTGGAAGGTCCCTCCCAACTCAAACCATTCCATGGTCCTTTAATTTTCTCATTCCATGCAAAACCAAATTTTCAAAGAATTTGAATTACCAAAGTGCCTTTTTTCTATATTTCCGAAATTTAAAAATTATCCTGAACTGGGAAAGAAACATTTGCCCTAAGCTGGGGCAAATCTGGATGTGGATTTTACAAATCTCTACAAGTTTTATCAAAATGCTGCGGAAATGCCAGTTCTCCCCTGTGAGCTGTTCCAAAACGAGTGCAAATTCCTGCATGTGTGCCTTTCTCCAACTGGAAAAGTGTCTCAGGGATTTGGTGCAACACTCCCTGTGTGCCTGAAACGAAATAAAACTTGGTCTTATGTAATTCCAAACATGTTCCATCAGGCAGGTGAACATGAGGCTGAGAGTTCAGCAGCAGTTTACCTTCGGGGGGGGGAACAATTCCCTCTGTCTCACCTTCCTGGAGATAAATCCTGCTGAAAGATGTCTCTAATTATGGCTGAGTGTTTCTCCAAGAGCTTGGGAAGTGCAGCGCATTTCTTTGTGGGCAAAAAAAACCAAAACATCCTCAGGGCTTTGGATGTGAGTGTGGAACAGGGAACAGGAGTGGGATGGGATGGGATAATGGGATGGGATAAAGGGATGGGATAATGGGATGGGATGGGATGGGATGGGATGGGATGGGATGGGATGGGATGGGATTAGGATGGGATAAAGGGATGGGATGGGATAAGGGGATGGGATGGGATGGGATGGGATGGGATTAGGATGGGATAAAGGGATGGGATGGGATAAGGGGATGGGATGGGATAAAGGGATGGGATGGGATAAGGGGATGGGATGGGATGGGATAAGGGGATGGGATAAAGGGATGGGATATTGGGATGGGATAATGGGATGGGATATTGGGATGGGATATTGGGATGGGATAATGGGATGGGATAATGGGATGGGATAATGGGATTAGGATGGGATAAAGGGGTGGGATATTGGGATGGGATGGAATAATGGGATGGGATGGGATGGGATGGGATGGGATGGGATGGGATGGGATGGGATGGGATGGGATGGGATGGGATGGGATGGGATGGGATGGGATGGGATGGGATGGGAAAAAGGGATGGGATGGGATAAAGGGATGGGATATTGGGATGGGATAATGGGATGGGATATTGGGATGGGATAATGGGATTAGGATGGGATAAAGGGATGGGATATTGGGATGGGATAATGGGATTAGGATGGGATAAAGGGATGGGATATTGGGATGGGATGGAATAATGGGATGGGATGGGATGGGATGGGATGGGATGGGATGGGATGGGATGGGATGGGATAAAGGGATGGGATAAAGGGATGGGATGGGATAAAGGGATGGGATAAAGGGATGGGATAATGGGATGGGATGGGATAATGGGATGGGATGGGATGGGATGGGATGGGATGGGATGGGATGGGATGGGATGGGATGGGATGGGATGGGATGGGAAAAAGGGATGGGATGGGATAAAGGGATGGGATATTGGGATGGGATAATGGGATGGGATATTGGGATGGGATAATGGGATTAGGATGGGATAAAGGGATGGGATATTGGGATGGGATAATGGGATTAGGATGGGATAAAGGGATGGGATATTGGGATGGGATGGAATAATGGGATGGGATGGGATGGGATGGGATGGGATGGGATGGGATGGGATGGGATGGGATAAAGGGATGGGATAAAGGGATGGGATGGGATAAAGGGATGGGATAAAGGGATGGGATAATGGGATGGGATGGGATAATGGGATGGGATGGGATGGGATGGGATGGGATGGGATGGGATGGGATGGGATGGGATGGGATGGGATGGGATGGGATGTGGGAGCTCCTCAGGTCACCCTGAGCTCCTGGAGGTGATTCCAGACACGTTTCATCACCTTGGCTCTGAGTCTCCCTCAGTCCTGGGCAGGGAGCCGAGACAGAGCCGGTTCCAGCCTGAGCCAGACTGAATGCTCCATTTCCCTGCCCACCTCTGCGCAGGAGAGAACAGTTTGGACATTAGGATTTAGAATTTTAAACCCCTGTAAATTATCCAGGGGCTGGACCGTGGAAACATTTCCTGATGTGTGGCCCGTCCGTCCCCTGTCCCGCAAGGTGGGTGGGACACCAGGAATTGTTTCCTCCTCAGCTTTTCCCTGACCAAATTCAGAGCTTTTGAAGTGGGTTCAGGACAGTTTATTTTATTCCAGTTTACCCAGTGCTGTTGTGGATTTCCAATGGGATTTCCCTGGGATAGTTAGCTAACAGCAACATCCAGAAACCTGCTGGATGTGAGAGGCTCGTGTGAGAACCTCGAGGCTCCAAAGGGGAAAACCCTGAGGATGGGAGTGAATTTTTCTCTAGTCAAAGAAGGCACAAATTCCACTGAAACAAAGGCATTCCCGGGAATGTCAAGGGGTAACAAACACATTCTTTTCTAGGAGAAAGGGAAGGGCAAGGAGCAGGTCCAGGACAAGCAGGGAGTTGAGAGCTGCTGCCAAACCCTCGCCCACATGGAGGAGGGAGAGGCTGAGCTGCCACAGGTCACCCTCCAGTTCAAAGTCAATTCCTGCTCTGTGTCCCTGCAGGAGAACATTCCCTGCTCTGCATCCCTGCAGGAGAACATTCCCTGTTTTCCATCCCTGCAGGAGAACATTCCCTGCTCTGTGTCCCTGCAGGAGAACATTCCCTGTTTTCCATCCCTGCAGGAGAACATTCCCTGCTCTGTGTCCCTGCAGGAGAACATTCCCTGCTCTCCATCCCTGCAGGAGAACATTCCCTGCTCTGTGTCCCTGCAGGAGAACATTCCCTGCTCTGTGTCCCTGCAGGAGAACATTCCCTGTTTTCCATCCCTGCAGGAGAACATTCCCAGCTCTGTGTCCCTGCAGGAGAACATTCCCTGCTCTGTGTCCCTGCAGGAGAACATTCCCTGTTTTCCATCCCTGCAGGAGAACATTCCCAGCTCTGTGTCCCTGCAGGAGAACATTCCCTGCTCTCCATCCCTGCAGGAGAACATTCCCTGTTTTCCATCCCTGCAGGAGAACATTCCCTGCTCTGTGTCCCTGCAGGAGAACATTCCCTGCTCTCCATCCCTGCAGGAGAACATTCCCTGTTTTCCATCCCTGCAGGAGAACATTCCCTGCTCTGTGTCCCTGCAGGAGAACATTCCCTGCTCTCCATCCCTGCAGGAGAACATTCCCTGTTCTCCATCCCTGCAGGAGAACATTCCCAGCTCTGTGTCCCTGCAGGAGAACATTCCCAGCTCTGTGTCCCTGCAGGAGAACATTCCCTGCTCTCCATCCCTGCAGGAGAACATTCCCTGCTCCAGAGCCAAGGGATGACACATGAGTTTCTGTGCCTCAAAATCATCCTCAGGAGTTTTGTGATAGCCCTGTCACTTGTCCTTCCTCCCTCTCTTTTCACGATAAGGAGATTGTCAGGAGCACCTCAGCTCTGCATTCCCTTCTGGGAAAACAAGAGGGAGTTGTCACTAATTTTTCCTTTGATTAACACACTTTTTCTCCAGTCACACACCTTTGTTCCATTGCCTGCAGTTTTCCCCATGCACAGGGAAGCCAATGGAGTGAAATTCCAAGTTGGAGAGCACAGGAAAAATGTTATCGTACTCAGCTGTGGAGCCTGAGGGCTTTTGGCTGCTCCTGAGGTTTTGTCTGGGTCTGAAAAAGTTCACAGTGGCAAGGGGAAATAAAAGGAAAAATAAAGTATGAGCAGCAGGAAATGGATTGGGATTGTGTCCCTGAGCCCCCTCACTCAGGTGAGAGCTCACCTGGATCCTGCCCCAGGCCTGGATCCCAGCACAGGGAGGAGCTGGAGCTGCTGCAGAGAGCCCAGAGGAGGCAGCAGGATGAGCAGAGGGATGGAGCAGCTGTGCTGGGAGGAAAGGCTGGCAGAGCTGGCATTGTTCACCTGCACAGGAGAAGCTTTGGGCTGAGCTCAGGGTGGCCTTGCAGGGCCTGGAGGAGCTGCAGGAAACATGGAGAGAGACAATTGCCAAGGGATGGAGGGACAGGACACAGGGAATGGCTTCAGAGTAGCATTGGATGGGATACTGGGAATTAGGAATTGTTCCCTGGGATGGTAATGGGCTGGGATGGAATTCCCAGATTTGCTGTGGCTGCCCCTGGATCCCTGGAATGTTCAGTTCCAGGTTGGACACTGGGGCTGGAGCAGCCTGGGACAGTGGGAGCTGTCCCTGCCATGTCAGAGTTGTATCAAGATGATTTTTAATATCCTTTCCCTCCCAAACCATTCTGTAATTCCAAGATAAGCAGACTGTGAGGATGAGGAGAAATCAGGGATGAAGCCATCCCATAGCAGGAGGCTCAGGGATCACTGAATGCTCAGGGAGAGGGAAGAAAGGATGCAGGAGAAAATTGAATTTAAACATGTGGGATTATCTGAAGTGCTGGGATTCCAGAGTGGGAAAAGCAAAACTTTTGGGAAGGACAACCAGCCTGGATGTTCTCGCTGAGCACGACCAAACAGAACGCAGCCTGGATTTCTTATTCCTTTTGGAATTTTGTCACTGACCATTTATTTCAGAGAGATCCAAACTCTGCACACTTGACACTTTGTTAGGCAGCCTCCTCCAGTGCTCAGGGGATGTTTTGGCCAGCGAGGTTTCTCGTTCCTTTGGGAAAGAGGGATAACCAGCAGCTCTAACAAGTGCCCGGGCTTTCCCTGTGAGAGTTGACTCCATGAGGAATGGGAGGAAATAACCTTCCCCACATGGAATACGCTGTCCCGTAGAGAGAAAAGACTTCATTAAAACCAGGCTCACCAGAGCCTGCTTGAAGGATTTTATAGCCCTTCAAATGTAAAACATATTAACAACGGCCCTTTCGCAGTGTTATAAGGTTATTTATTAGTCTGTGTGTGTTCATAAATCCTCCTTTCATCCTCCTTTCTATTTTTCCAAATTAACACGTTTTTAGGGAAGGAGATTACAAGAGAGATGGTGAAGTGCCAGATTCAATCTCCAGATCTTCTGGGCTCCTAAAGCAAAAAAAAAAAAAAATTAAAAACAAGGAATGAAAGAGGAAAACAGTGCTCTGGGCTGGGGACAAGGTGGCCGTGGGGCACAGCTGGGACTCCGTGGGCTGGGAGGGCTTTGCCAGCATCAGGGATTTGGGATTCCAGAATATTCCTCTCTTCTGGACATCCTTGCCAAGCCTCACTCTCTGCACAGCTCCTTGTGGAAATGGAGATACTGGAGGCAATGTCTGACATTGGCACTGACAGACTTTTCCATGAGAATATTCCAGGTTTCTGTTGCTCATAATTCACTCCCAGCACTTGATCCCATGGTTTTCCAGTACTAAACAGGCAACAGCAGCATCTTTTTATCTCAGTCTAAATGCTATGCTGAGACTGGGAGAGAATTCCAGCTCTGGGAGAAAGTTTGGATGTTGGAATTTGGAACCATGAGCCCAGCATGGAGATAAAACCAGCTGGATTTATGGCAAGGAGCCCATGACTGGACTGATCAGGAGGAATCTGGGAGATTCCATGGACAAATTTCACCCTTCTGGGGTCATAAGTGCTAATGGGAGATTGTTGAGTCCCTGGAAGGGGAATCCCAGAAAAATGAGAGGTCTGGGAACACTTGAACAAACACCTGGATGGATTCTGCACCTGGAAGAAGCCTGGAGGTTGGACAGGGAAGGGATGGGAATTCCAGGAAGGGACGTTGGGATTCTGCTGGATGGCAAGGAGTGTTAGCCAGGAATGTTCCCTGGGAGCCAGGAGAGCCCACCCTGTCCTGGGGGGCAGCAGGCACAGAATTCCCTGCTTTTCCTAACATCTAATCCAACCCTGCCCCTCCTCAGTCTAAAACCATTCCCAGTGTCCTGTCCCTCTCTGCCCCTATAAAAATCCCTCTTCCTCCTTTTCCTAAACCCCTGGAAGGGCTCGGGGGTCTCCCTGGAGCCTTCTCTACCCGGGGTGAACACCCCCAGCATAAACATTTACCTTTTTATCTGCTTTTTAAATATTTCTTGTTATTTGTGCGCTGCCTGAGAAGGGGAATTTTGGGAAAAGCTGCTGATTTAGTGGGAACAAGTGGAATATTAAGAAATGTCAGTTATTCCTTTATTAACAGTGCAAACCCCCAGATGAACTCAAAAACTATCAGTAGGTTTCGAGATCGATAATTGATAAATCCGGTCGCTGATTAACGTTGTTTTCATCCTTAAATAATCAAGGCTGTAAACCAAAACAGAACAAAACGAAACAAAATAAAATAAAACAAAAGCCCCCCCCCCACCACTTTAAACCAAATCCACCCCCCTCCCTCAGCTTAATTAGAGCCACATTCCCCCAATTTGCAGCCGAGCGTTTTTGAAATGGGGCTGCAGCTCCTTCTAATTATGCAGAGCAATTAGAGAAGCTCATCAAGACATTCTGAGGTCTCATTAGGGAGAGTGTTGGTTGCTGCAGACATCTTCAGAGGTTTCAGCAGTGTCTGGGGCTCATCTCCCCCTCCCAGCCACATTCCCACTCTTTGGGAAGAGTTAGACCGTGACTCCCTTCTCTGTAAGCGCTGCTCAGTGCTCTCAGTTTATACTAAATATTATTTATATTGGTTGATTTAAAAAAAAAAAAAATCTGATTTTCTTCATGCTGGCAGAGGCGTGAAATAGGAAACAAAAAAAAAATTTTTTCTGAATTTAGCTGGTTTTTTTTTTAATCTTTCATAATTCAGGTTTCTCGGGGAGATAAATACGATTTCCGAGGCAAAATTGTTGGGTATTTCCTTATGGGAAAACAGTTAACAGCCTGTGCCTGAATGGTGAGAAATAAAAATTCGGTGAGAAGAATAAAAAATGGTGAGAAATAAAAATTTGGGTGAAGAAAAGAAATGAAAATGGTATTTTCTTAGAGCTGTCATGGGAGATTTTGAACTGGATGCTGAGGATCCTTCTGCTTGCGGAAAATGGTGCTGGGGGGTCAATGATAAAATAACAAACTTTGCTTAAAAAGTTGTGTTTTATGGATAAAAATTCTTTGTATTTCCCTTTATTTGTATTGGTCCATCCATCCCCTGCTGTTGTTTGGTGGTGGTTTTTTTTTTTAATTTTTTTTTTTAATATTTTATTTTTATTTTTTTTTTCCCTGCTGCTGCTCGCTGTCATGGAAAATGTTGCCCAAAGCCAAACAGCCAAGAGATAAGAGCAGAGCTCTTCCAGGGTATTGTGGTTCGTTTTAGAACTCTGCATTGAAGTTTAGGGGGGGGGAAATTTATGGGAGAGGCCAAATAAATTATTTCAGGGAGCGCTGCTTGTTCACTTCAGGAGGCAGAGGGATGGAGGAGTAATTCCAGAGGGTAGACAAGACATTCCAGCTGGCATGAGTGGCATTCCTCAGGAGGAATGCTCCCCAGGGATGAGGTTTCTGGCACTCACGGTGGTGCAAGAAAATCAAGTTCAGAAATGTCTTTGTCATCGCTGTCATTTTAATCCACTCCCCTGGGGACACAGGGTGATCTCAAAATTCCCAGAATGGGATTTATAAAATATCTGTGGCATGGATATTTGGAGCTTTTTTGGGAAAATCACAGGTACAAATATTTGCCTGCAGAGATTGACAGGATGGTTTGGGATGGAAGGGACATTGAAGCTCATCCCATCCCACCCCAGGGACAGCTCCCACTGTCCCAGGTGCTCCAGCCCCAGTGTCCAACCTGGAACTGAACATTCCAGGGATCCAGGGGCAGCCACAGCAAATCTGGGAATTCCATCCCAACCAGGAACAATTCCTCATTCCCAGTATCCCATGCAATGCTGCTCTGAAGCCATTCCCTGTGTCCTGTCCCTCCATCCCTTGGCAATTGTCTCTCTCCATGTTTCCTGCAGCTCCTCCAGGCCCTGCAAGGCCACCCTGAGCTCAGCCCAAAGCTTCTCCTGTGCAGGTGAACAATGCCAGCTCTGCCAGCCTTTCCTCCCAGCACAGCTGCTCCATCCCTCTGCTCATCCTGAAGATCCTGGGGTTCCCAAAAGGTTTTTTTTTTTTTTTGGTTTTTTTTTAGGCGGTTTTTCCATGCAGGTGCCCAGTCCCAAGCAGGGAAAGATGTTCCCGTATTTCCTTGGGATGCTTCTGCTTTTCTGACCATGCCAAGAACCTTTGGGTGTCTTCCCAGAGGGCTCTAGATGCATAAATGGAAAGAGAGGGTAAAAACCAAGAGGGAAATCTTGAATGCTAAATCTGGAAGATGCCACCTTGTTTGTCCCCTCATCCTCATTAATTCATGTCACAAAACTGGAGCTTCCTAATGAGGACAAAGAAAGCTGAAGCACCAGGACATCAGAAATCACTGTAGAGATTCCTGGGATTTTAAAAATGTCAGGCTTGTGGAAGAGGGCAGCAAAGCTTGGAGCAAGAGAATGCTTTAATGAAAAATGAATATTTTTGATATGAATCATCCCTTTAGCTGAGACAAATCAGAGATATTTATTTTCCAGATTGGGACCTTTGAAAAGTGTCCTCAGTTTTGAGTATTGATTCTGATCTGGGGGAGTTTTTTCTGTTCCGTCTCTTATCACAAGACAGGAGTGAATTACAATTGATTTCACCATGGATTAATTATATTTGAGCATGGATTAATCACTAATGAAAGTATGACTGCTTTCATAATTTACTGTAGCACTAAGATCAGTCTAAATATGAGGAAAAAATTGGTTTATTTGATATAACCCACCAGTTTTTTCATCAGTTTGTGCCATCCATTCCCACCTCTGCCTCTGCAGTTCCCAAAAATCACTGTGGATTTGTTTTTTAGGTGCCTGAGAGTTTGGGGAAATTATTAACTAATAACTTGAAGGGGAATTGTGTGGATAAGATCCTCCCTTTTCCCGAGTGCCAGGATAACATTCTGGATATGCAAAAATAACATTTTTGGAGCCCTCCTGACCACATGAATGTGCAGCTCCCATGGATTGAGCAATAGGAAGCCCCAGGATCCAGGATCCTCTCCTGATTTCCTCCTTTTTTTTAACTAAGGGACATTTTGCAGTTAAAAAGCACCACTCCACATCAGAACACATCAATCTTTGTGGATTCTTCCAGCCTAGGCTCATCTTTAATGATAATCTGCCCTCAGCTGTGTCAAGATCAATTAATCTCGAGTCTAACTCTTAGACAGTCACACTAGAATGGGTTTTGAGTAAAGCAAAAACGAAATTAGCTCATGAACATCATTCCAAACACCTTTGCTGCTGTTGCTGTGTATTTAAGATCTGTTTTATTTTAGTTTGAGATCCCAAAGCTCATCCCAAGTTGCCTGGAACTGGGGAATTTTTTTTTATACCCAGAAGAAATGCTGCTCCTCAGTTCATTTTTTATTTCAATTCCCTCACACAACTGATCCAACAAATCCCTTTTCAGCCCAGAGAGCTGCCTCTGTCAACCCCAGGGAGTTTTGTCTTTGCCCACAGAAGTTTTCCAAAGAGTTCCACCTCCCAAATAAACCCAAGAGCAATAGAAATATTCTCTGTGCATTATCTGTGGATTTAAGCCCTGTTTTATTTCAGTTTGACATCCCAAAGCTCATCCCAAGTTGCCTGGATGGGACTGGAACTATTTTTTTTTTTATATACCCAGAAGAAATGCTGCTCCTCAGTTCACTTTTTATTTCAATTCCCTCACAAAACTGATCCAAAAAATCCTTTTTCAACCCAGGAGTGTGAGCTGCTTCTGTCAATCCCAGGGAATTTTGTCTTTGCCCACAGAAGCTTTTGAGAATTCCACCTCCCAAATGAAACCCAAGAGCAATGTAAACATTTTCCCTGCTGCCAAAACCAGAGAGGAAAAGTGAAATGCACACCTTTCTTTGTTTTTTCTTGCCGTTCCTTGTCAAAATATTCCCTGTTAGCATCTATCACACTCTCGATTTGGATTCTTTTTCTGCTGCGGAGCACCATTGGGATATTTTTTTTTTATTGCTGTTATCCTTGGGATTTGGGGTTGTTTGGAGGAATACAAATTTATTTATTTATATATATAAATAAAATAAATTTATAATAATTAGGGAATGACAGAATTCTCAAGGCTGGAGGAAGTCTTGAGCATCATCCAGCCCCAGCGTCCCCATAATCCCCAAAAGTCACATCCAGACACCTCTGGAACAATTCCAGACTCCACCACATCCCTGGGCAACTCATTCCAAGGCCTGACCATTCCTGCAGGGAATTTTATTCCCCCCAAATCCAATCTGAACCTCTCTCTGAACTTGAGGCCTTTTCTTCTGGAGTGTTTAGAGTCCTGCTGGGAATAAAAGCAGGTGAGTAAAAGCTGGAGTTGCCCCTGTGAATTCAGCTCCTTGGGTTTGTCCATCTTGGGGAAAAAAAAATGCGAATTTGATCCTGTTTTTCATCCCTGTGGATTCCTGCTGTCCCATGGAAGTCAGTGATGGTCTTTTGGAATTGCAGCAAAGGCTGTGTTTCCCCCAGAATTCCCCATTTTGCTTCAATTTGGGGTATCCCAATGAAAAACTGAGCTCTTCACAGGTTAAAAGTTGCTCGTTTTGGTGAAGTGGAGCTACAAGTGCCCCTTAAATTTGCAGGATTAAAGGTACAATAATCAGAGCCAGGGCCTTGCACAACATCCCTCCCTCAGCGAGGTGTTTATTTACTAAAAATAGAAAAAATGACTTCAGGAAAACATTTCCTGGCCGGATAAGGTTCTCATTTCCAGCGTTCCACAGGCTGCTCGCATGTGCCAGGGGAGGAATTTCATCCCTGCAGAAGAAGGATGACCCTGAGGTTCTGATGCCTGGAGAGGCTGAGCTGGAACAGAGGCTGGACAGAGTTAAAGGAATAAAGCAGGGATTTATTAAAAACCTTTAAAGGATTCACCTTGGGCAGTGCAGGAGCCTGGCCATGGCTACACCCAAGATGGACGATGGGTCAGGAGTTGTCACACTTTTATAAGTTTGGGTCCATCTCCACATTGGGGTTCATTGTCCAATTCCAGCTCCAGGTTCTGCAGTCCCACCCTCC